>NC_088216.1:54179424-54289424 GCF_036934945.1 Oncorhynchus masou masou | reverse complement strand
GAGAGATTGACAGATGTACCAAGGCTAAAAATAAATAAAAATAAATATATATTTTTTAACTCGGCAGGGTCTGCTGCTTGGGAATGTACCGAATGGGGTCACAGCACGACCGAACACAGTGAACTCTGACCTTCTCCTCGTAGGGGTCAGCGGGGACATGCAGTACATTCCTGACTAGCAGCAGAATCCTCTCAATCAGCAGGTTGTCTTCCTCCTGCCTCTGCTCCCAGTCCTGACCGACAGAGACAGATAAAGGGAGAGAGAATAATTTAACACAGAGCCACTGTTTCTCACTCTTATTTTTTGGAAAAGACCAGGATTATTTGTGGAGGACTCCATTCTGTGGTGTTGTAGTCTGAAAGTGCAACACTCACCAGTTGCAGCAGGGTGTACAGGGTCTCACTCAGAACTCCAAACACCTTTTCATTGGCAAAAGCCTGAGGAAAGGGAGAGACACAAGGGGACGAGTCAACCATACACATCATACTGCTACATACAATCATTCCGTATTCCTCCCTCTACCCCTTAGAATGGGCTCAAATAGATAATCACAGAGGATGTGTTCCAAATGGCCCCAATAGAGCTCTGGTAAAAGGTAGTGCACTATAAAAAGGGAATATGGTGTAGGTCTGGGAGATTATACACACACACACACACACACACACACACACACACACACACACACACACACACACACACACACACACACACACACACACACACACACACACACACACACACACACACACACACACACACACAGAACAAAAGCAACAATTTTTAAGATTTTACCGAGTTACAGTTCATATAAGGAAATCAATCAATTGAAATAAATTGAGCAGGCTAATCTATGGATTTCACATGACGGGGCAGGGGTGCAGCACCTTGGCAGCCAGGCCTATCCACTGGGGAGCCAGGCCCAACCAACCACAAAAGGGCTTTATTACAGACATAATCCTCAGCAGCTCCCCAACCTCCCTCAGACCATCCCGCAGGTGAAGGTCCCGTGCAGGCGAGATTACACGTGGTCTGTGGTTGTGAGGCCGGTTAGAAGTACTGCCAAATTCTTTAAAACGAAATTCCATGCAAACTTCGTAAAGCCATTGAAGAGGATTGGGGACAACATTCCACAGGCCACAATCAACAGCCTGATCAGCTCTATGCGAAGGAGATGTCGCATTGCATGATGCAAATGGTGGTCAGCAGATACTCACTGTTTTATGATCCACGCCCCTACTTATATATATATATATATATATATATATAGTGACCAACAAATGCATATCTGTATTCCCAGCCATGTGAAATCCATAGAATAGGGCCTAATGAATTTATTTCAATGGACTGATTTCCTTATATTAAAACTAACTTCAACACGTAAACAAAGTCAACAGGCTGTGTTCAAACAGTTGGAGACAGACAGGAGGGTGTATCCATAACAGTTCAACTGTTCTACCTTGTTAGCAAGCAAACACATTAAAAAAGGCTAGACTTTAAATATAAAGATTAGCTGGCTACTCACTAGCAGGGGGCTTGTGTTTGAGGGATTGTTTATGAGACCTGTGTTATTTTTCTATAGTGTCTGCTACCAGAAGTTAGTCATTATTAGTGGATGTGCATTGTGTGTGGGTCTGGTTACATTTGTAACAAAAAGGACATTTTCATAGATTTGAAAACCAGATCAGTAACTATTGCAATTAAATTAAATTATTAGTGGTCTTATGGTTGAAGGCTTACATTTAGGCTACGTATAATTTTACAAGGCCTGAATTCATTAGATTTTTCCTGACTGTTTATTTGAAATGCAGTGTATAGGTGAATTGTTTTTTATATATATATATATATATATATATATATATATACACACACACACATATACAGTGCCTTGCGAATGTATTCGGCCCCCTTGAACTTTGCGACCTTTTGCCACATTTCAGGCTTCAAACATAAAGATATAAAACTATTTTTTTGTGAAGAATCAACAACAAGTGGGACACAATCATGAAGTGGAACGACATTTATTGGATATTTCAAACTTTTTTAACAAATCAAAAACTGAAAAATTGGGCGTGCAAAATTATTCAGCCCCCTTAAGTTAATACTTTGTAGCGCCACCTTTTGCTGCGATTACAGCTGTAAGTCACTTGGGGTATGTCTCTATCAGTTTTGCACATCGAGAGACTGACATTTTTTCCCATTCCTCCTTGCAAAACAGCTCGAGCTCAGTGAGGTTGGAAGGAGAGCAATTTGTGAACAGCAGTTTTCAGTTCTTTCCACAGATTCTCGATTGGATTCAGGTCTGGACTTTGACTTGGCCATTCTAACACCTGGATATGTTTATTTTTGAACCATTCCATTGTAGATTTTGCTTTATGTTTTGGATCATTGTCTTGTTGGAAGACAAATCTCCGTCCCAGTCTCAGGTCTTTTGCAGACTCCATCAGGTTTTCTTCCAGAATGGTCCTGTATTTGGCTCCATCCATCTTCCCATCAATGTTAACCATCTTCCCTGTCCCTGCTGAAGAAAAGCAGGCCCAAACCATGATGCTGCCACCACCATGTTTGACAGTGGGTATGGTGTGTTCAGGGTGATGAGCTGTGTTGCTTTTACGCCAAACATAACGTTTTGCATTGTTGCCAAAAAGTTCAATTTTGGTTTCATCTGACCAGAGCACCTTCTTCCACATGTTTGGTGTGTCTCCCAGGTGGCAAACCTTAAACACTTTTTATGGATATCTTTAAGAAATGGCTTTCTTCTTGCCACTCTTCCATAAAGGCCATATTTGTGCAATATACGACTGATTGTTGTCCTATGGACAGAGTCTCCCACCTCAGCTGTAGATCTCTGCAGTTCATCCAGAGTGATCATGGGCCTCTTGGCTGCATCTCTGATCAGTCTTCTCCTTGTATGAGCTGAAAGTTTAGAGGGACGGCCAGGTCTTGGTAGATTTGCAGTGGTCTGATACTCCTTCCATTTCATTGCACTGAAAGTAAAGGGGCTGAATAATTTTGCACACCCAATTTTTCAGTTTTTGATTTGTTAAAAAAGTTTGAAATATCCAATAAATGTCGTTCCACTTCATGATTGTGTCCACTTGTTGTTGATTCTTCACAAAAAAATATAAAACTGTATCTTTATGTTTGAAGCCTGAAATGTGGCAAAAGGTCGCAAAGTTCAAGGGGGCCGAATACTTTCGCAAGGCACTGTATATAAAAGAGTTTGAAAAAAAAAAAGACGATTTTTGGGCCATATCACCCCCTTATTTGGGACACAACCATTGGGGCAGCAGGTAGTCTAGTGGTTAGTGCGTTGGGCCAGTAACCGAAAGGTTTCTGGATCAAATCCCTGAGCTGACAAGGTAAAAATCTGTCGTTCTGCCCCTGAACAAGGAACTGTTCCCTGGTAGGCCGTCATTGTAAATAAGAATTTGTTCTTAACAGACTTGCTTAATTAAATAAAGGTGAAATGTAAAAAAATAAAAACATGCCTACCTCCTTATAGGCCTGTAAATAGGATACCACTTCCAGGAAGTGATGTCTGACAGTGGGGTCATCTGGGACTTTCCCGAAGCAGAGCAGTGCAGGTTGGGTAAGGTTGACCATAAGCCTGTGAGGGAGCAGAGACAGCATCAGAACCGCACTCCAACCAAAACACAGCATGATCCAACATTCATCCAGGCTTCTAACAACCTGTTCAGGGACGAACTACATTACATATTTTCTAGCTATTTAACTTCCTGCACCCGATGCAGTACTGAGGGTGTGCGTGTAGTGTACCCGATGCAGTACTGAGGGTGTGCGTGTAGTGTACCCGATGCAGTACTGAGGGTGTGCGTGTAGTGTACCCGATGCAGTACTGAGGGTGTGCGTGTAGTGTCCCCGATGCAGTACTGAGGGTGTGCGTGTAGTGTCCCCGATGCAGTACTGAGGGTGTGCGTGTAGTGTCCCCGATGCAGTACTGAGGGTGTGCGTGTAGTGTCCCCGATGCAGTACTGAGGGTGTGCGTGTAGTGTACCCGATGCAGTACTGAGGGTGTGTGTGTAATGTACCCGATGCAGTATTGAGGGTGTGTGTAGTGTACCCGATGCAGTATTGAGGGTGTGTGTAGTGTACCCGATGCAGTATTGAGGGTGTGTGTAGTGTACCCGATGCAGTATTGAGGGTGTGTGTAGTGTACCTGATGCAGTATTGAGGGTGTGTGTAGTGTACCTGATGCAGTATTGAGGGTGTGTGTAGTATACCTGATGCAGGCGTCAAACAGGCTCTTGTCCTGGCTGTGCTGGGTGATAATGGGCAGCAGGTCGTTCTGGAGGATTTGGCCCGCCCCCAGCTGCTGACGGGTGTCCCGCGTGTCATCCTCATGCCGCAGGTACCGGATCAGGTCCTTCACACTCTCTACAGGGGACACACACAGGGTCAGAGTGCATATAAAAGCCCTATACATTAATTACATTACTTATTGAGTGCAGTCCGGCCTAGGTCAGATTATCACAAGTCATTTAAATTACTTTGACAGTAAATATACTGTAAATCCTCCCTAAACACAGTAATTAATGTCAAGACTGGGTCCTAGTACACAGCACTACCTTAGGCACTGCGTTTATAGCCCAGCAAGTGTTGTTAGCCAGTGTGTGTAGCAGTTCACCTAGACAGTCAGGTTCTTTGTGGTAGGTGTCTCCTTCCAGGTACCCGAGGGCACTGCACGTTGCTAAAAGCTCACAGTTCATCACGTACAAGTCCATACATCACCTGCCTGGCAGGGGAGGAAGACGTGATGCTCAACCTGACACACAGCAATCAGGAAATAGAAAGAGATTTATAATGAGGTGGGGAAGGAAGAAGTCTTATAATATATAGTTCTGGGAAGACTAAAAAGGTGAATACAACACGAAAACAAAAATAACTATAGTAAATATATTATGCCCAAAAAAACTAGACTGAATAATTCACCTGTAGGCTAAAAATCACCTGGATTTCAACAGCAGAACCGAGGTGTTTCGACGTCAGTTCATAGGTCGTTCAAACCTGTAGGAGACATAGACAGTCAGACATTGTTATATGGCCTTTACCAGTCTAAGCACTAGAAACAATTCAGTTCAAACGGTATTAGAAAGTCACAGCCGCAAGGAATAATCAAAATAACTACTAGTGCTTTTCTTGGTATATTATTAACCAATAATTGAGCAACAACATGTCTGGAATTGCAATCTGCATTTTTTTCAGTGTGAGAAACTAAGAGCAGATTGAATGTCAAGAGGCATCTTTGCTGCTTGGCCGTGTGTCTCAATTGCTCCCTCTCAAACACACACTTTTACTGTGACAAGATCCAAGCGGACAGTCTTGAGTTGAAAGGCATACTGTCAAATCACACTTACGGACAATTCCAGCAGAGCGATCTGATTCAGGATTAGCCCAGAGTACAGGACCTAGTGACATTAACCATCTGACCTCATCTGGTCAGCGACTTCAAGTAAACAGAGCAGTAACATCCTTAGGAAATGGAGTGGATGAGAAGCAGCCTTTTGTTTTGTACACGGAACAGCTCACGCATCCCTGCTCTCCTCTGAATTGTGAGATGGGCTATGGCCATTTTAAAGAGAGATTCGCTTTCAGCCTCTGGCTAACCTGGTTATGTAGGCAAACTGAAAATGAAAATTAACCATGAACAGGACTAGAAGTTCTCACAGTTCCACCTTTTTACAGCTACATGGGCATACGAAGGACTACTCCACTTGAAATGAGACTTCCATCAGCTCGTCTAGGCTTCTTCACACACCTCGTACTGCTACATTCTATAGAAAACACACATGAACCCGATTGACCCGCTCTTATGAAACTGCCAGTGAGAACCTCTATTCCTCTAAGCACTAACAAAGCACAGTGAGACAAGGGGCAAACCAGCGGAGAATGACTGACCCCTCTCATTGAAGCTACAGGACATTTAAACAGGATCCCCCATTATAATGAATGGGAAAATGGTAATATTTGTGGTCAATCTTCATGTAAATAAAATCGAAGACAATCACGGTACCAATTATTGCTTCTTACACCATGTGTGTCCTTGAACCTATTATTTTTTTTATTCACACACAGAAGTAGTTAAGGATCATTTAGTTGCTAATGGCAGTCAGAAGTAGCCGGGTCGGCCTTCACCTTCAGTTACTCAATGAGAGGGGGCAGCACTGAGCTGGCCTGCAACGTCACTTACTGGGCATGTTATGTCTCCATGAGACACCATCTTAATGTACTTAATTTGGCTTCAATGTGCAATTGAGTCTTTACATAGGAATGAATGGTGTCACGTGATCGGTGGCTTTGTCCATTCATACAGCACACCGAGTATATAAAACATTAAGAACACCTACTTTTACCATGGCATAGACTGACCAGGTTAAACCAGGTGAAAGCTTAGATCCATTTACATTTACGTCATTTAGCAGACGCTCTTATCCAGAGCGACTTACAAATTGGTGAATTCACCTTCTGATCCCTTATTGATGTCACTTGTTAAATCCACTTTAAAAATCAGTGTAGATGAAGGGGTGGAGATCAGTTAAGGAACGATTATCAAGCCTTGAGACATGGATTGTTTATGTGTGCCATTCAGAGGGTGAATGGGCAAGACAAAATGTAAGTGCCTTTGAACGGGGTATGGTAGTAGGCGCACCGGTTTTTCACACTTAACAGTTTCCTGTGTGTATCAAGAATGTTCCACTACCCAAAGGACATCCAGCCTACTTGACACTGTGGGAAGTATTGGAGTCAATATGGGCCAGCATCCTGGGGGGTTCCATGCAATATTAGGAAGGTGTTATGTTTGGTATACTCAGTGTATACAATCATTGGGGCAACACCATCTACGATGTAACAACTAATAACTGCAATGTTAAAACCCAGTAATAGGCTATATTTGGGGGGTACACATACACAACAATAGAAGATCTGCCTCAACATTTCCATATAAATCAATATGGGAAAATGAATCTGGTTCTAACTCAAAATTTGTAAACAAAAGTCGTCATCTCCAAGAAGCAGTAACAGTTCACTTCACATAGCCCAAATGTTCTCAGGTGTGAGTGAACCTATAATTCCACACTTCAAGTCATTCTAGCAAACCAAGTACCTTCTTTCATACATTGAGTACCAATGTATATTTAAATGTTTCCATTTGCCTACAATCTCACTTCTTAGAACATAAACAGTGTGGACTTAGGGTAAATTGTTTTGGTTAAATGTAGAATACATGTCCATGCGAGCTGTCTAAAGCTGTAATAACGTATCCCAAAAAGTGAACTTAGGATTTTAAAAACACAACACCGAAATGTACGGTGCATTCGGAAAGTATTACGTTACAGCCTTGTTCTAAATATTGATTAAATTACCTTTTTCCTCATCAAGGCAAAGATCTTGGGAAGGGTACCAAAAAAAGTCTGCAGCATTGAAGGTCCCCAAGAACATAGTGGTCTCCATCATCCTTAAATGGAATAAGTTTGGAACCACCAAGACTCTTCCAAGAGCTGGCCGCCCGGGCCAAACTGAGCAATTGGGGGAGAAGGGCCTTGGTTAGGGTGATGAACAAAAACTCGATGGTCACTCTGACAGAGCTCCAGTGGAGATGGGAGAACCTTCCAAAAGGACAACCATCTTTGCAGCACTCCACCAATTAGGCCTTTATGGTAGGGTGGCCAGAAGGAAGCCACCCCTCAGTAAAAGGCACACGACAGCCCGCTTGGAGTTTGCCAAAAGGCACCTAAAGGACTCTCAGACCATGAGAAACGAGATTCTCTGGTCTGATGAAACCAAGATTTAACTCTTTGGCCTGAATTCCAAGTGTCACGTCTGCAGGAAACCTGGCACCATCCCTACTGTGACGCATGGTGGTGGCATCATCATGCTGTGGGGATGTATTCAGCAGCAGGGACTGGAAGACCAGTCAGGATCAAGGGAAAGATGAACCGAGCAAAGTACAGAGAGATCCTTGATGAAAACCTGCTCCAGAGTGCTCAGGACCTCAGACTGGGGCAAAGGTTAACCTTCCAGTAGGACAACAACCCTAAGAATACAGCCAAGACAACGCAGGAGTGGCTTTGAGACAAGTCTTTGAATGTCCTTGAGGGGCCCTGCCAGAGCCCAGACTTGAACCCAATCAAACATCTCTGGAGACACCTGAAAATAGCTGTTCAGCAACACTCCCCATCCAACCTGACAAAGCTTGAGAGGATCTGCAGAGAAGAATGGGAGAAAGTCCCCAAATACAGTTGTGCCAAGCTTGTAACGTCATACCCAAGAAGATTCAAGGCTGTAATTGCTGCCAAAGAAGCTTCAACAAAGTACTGAGTAAAGGATCTGAATATCTATGCAAATGTGATTTCAGTTTTGTATTTTAAATACATTTTCAAAAATCTGTTTTTGCTTTGTCATTATGGGATATTGTGTGTAGAATTATGAGGAAAAATAACAATTTAATCAATTTTAGAATGAGGCTGTAAGATAAAGTGTGGAAAAAGTCAAGGGGTCAGAAAACCTTCCAAATGCACTGTATACTACTAACAAAATGTAAACTCTTTCCCCTTTTACACACAGTGCATTACTTTTCCAGAAGTTGGGTAAAGGCTCACAACCAAATTTGACAAAAACCACACCTGGTTACTGATGAACAAAACATGACAAATGCATAGTATCATGAGGACTATAAAGCAGGTTTAAACAAACAGAACATTAGCTCATCTTATCTATCACATCCTCTCATCATATTAGAACATGAAAAGCCCTACTCTCTGACAGACATGCTTACGGGATCCCAAGTGGAGCAACAGTCTGAGGCACTGCATCTTAGTGCTAGAGGTGTCACTAGACACTGGTTCGATCTCGGGCTATATTTTTTATTTTTTATTTATTTCACCTTTATTTAACCAGGTAGGCTAGTTGAGAACAAGTTCTCATTTACAACTGCGACCTGGCCAAGATAAAGCATAGCAGTGTGAACAGACAACACAGAGTTACACATGGAGTAAACAATTAACAAGTCAATAACACAGTAGAAAAAAAAGGGGAGTCTATATACAATGTGTGCAAAAGGCATGAGGAGGTAGGCGAATAATTACAATATTGCAGATTAACACTGGATTGATAAATGATCACGTACAGGTAAAGATATTGGTGTGCAAAAGAGCAGAAAAGTAAATAAATAAAAACTGTGGGGATGAGGTAGGTGAAAATGGGTGGGCTATTTACCAGTAGATTATGTACAGCTGCAGCGATCGGTTAGCTGCTCAGATAGCTGATGTTTGAAGTTGGTGAGGGAGATAAAGGTCTCCAACTTCAGCGATTTTTGCAATTCGTTCCAGTCACAGGCAGCAGAGTACTGGAACGAAAGGCGGCCGAATGAGGTTTTGGCTTTAGGGATGATCAGTGAGATACACCTGCTGGAGCGCGTGCTACGGATGGGTGTTGCCATCGTGACCAGTGAACTGAGATAAGGCAGAGCTTTACCTAGCATGGCCTTGTAGACGACCTGGAGCCAGTGGGTCTTGCGACGAATATGTAGCGAGGGCCAGCCGACTAGAGCATACAAGTCGCAGTGGTGGGTAGTATAAGGTGCTTTAGTGACAAAACGGATGGCACTGTGATAAACTGCATCCAGTTTGCTGAGAAGAGTGTTGGAAGCAATTTTGTAGATGACATCGCCGAAGTCGAGGATCGGTGGGATAGTCAGTTTTACTAGGGTAAGCTTGGCAGCGTGAGTGAAGGAGGCTTTGTTACGGAATAGAAAGCCGACTCTTGATTTGATTTTCGATTGGAGATGTTTGATATGGGTCTGGAAGGAGAGTTTGCACTCTAGCCAGACACCTAGGTACTTATAGGTGTCCACATATTCAAGGTCGGAACCATCCAGTGTGGTGATGCTAGTCGGGCATGCGGGTGCAGGCAGCGATCGGTTGAAAAGCATGCATTTGGTTTTACTAGCGTTTAAGAGCAGTTGGAGGCCACGGAAGGAGTGTTGTATGGCATTGAAGCTCGTTTGGAGGTTAGATAGCACAGTGTCCAATGACGGGCCGAAAGTACATAGAATGGTGTCGTCTGCGTAGAGGTGGATCAGGGAATCGCCCGCAGCAAGAGCAACATCATTGATATATACAGAGAAAAGAGTCGGCCCGAGAATTGAACCCTGTGGCACCCCCATTGAGACTGCCAGAGGACCGGACAGCATGCCCTCCGATTTGACACACTGAACTCTGTCTGCAAAGTAATTGGTGAACCAGGCAAGGCAGTCATCCGAAATACCGAGGCTACTGAGTCTGCCGATAAGAATATGGTGATTGACAGATTCGAAAGCCTTGGCAAGGTCGATGAAGACGGCTGCACAGTACTGTCTTTTATCGATGGCGGTTATGATGTCGTTTAGTACCTTGAGTGTGGCTGAGGTGCACCCGTGACCGGCTCGGAAACCAGATTGCATTGCGGAGAAGGTACGGTGGGATTCGAGATGGTCAGTGACCTGTTTGTTGACTTGGCTTTCGAAGACCTTAGATAGGCAAGGCAGAATGGATATAGGTCTGTAACAGTTTGGGTCCAGGGTGTCTCCCCCTTTGAAGAGAGGGATGACTGCGGCAGCTTTCCAATCCTTGGGGATCTCAGACGATATGAAAGAGAGGTTGAACAGGCTGGTAATAGGGGTTGCGACAATGGCGGCGGATAGTTTCAGAAATAGAGGGTCCAGATTGTCAAGCCCAGCTGATTTATACGGGTCCAGGTTTTGCAGCTCTTTCAGAACATCTGCTATCTGGATTTGGGTAAAGGAGAACCTGGAGAGGCTTGGGCGAGGAGCTGCGGGGGGCCGGAGCTGTTGGTCGAGGTTGGAGTAGCCAGGCGGAAGGCATGGCCAGCCGTTGAGAAATGCTTGTTGAAGTTTTCAATAATCAT
This sequence comes from Oncorhynchus masou masou, assembly GCF_036934945.1. NCBI lineage: Eukaryota > Metazoa > Chordata > Actinopteri > Salmoniformes > Salmonidae > Oncorhynchus > Oncorhynchus masou. The sequence continues at coordinate 54,278,501 of NC_088216.1, read as the reverse complement.
GGATTTGTCGGTGGTGACCGTGTTCCCTAGCCTCAGTGCAGTGGGCAGTTGGGAGGAGGTGCTCTTGTTCTCCATGGACTTCACAGTGTCCCAGAACTTTTGGAGTTGGAGCTACAGGATGCAAACTTCTGCCTGAAGAAGCTGGCCTTAGCTTTCCTGACTGACTGCGTGTATTGGTTCCTGACTTCCCTGAACAGTTGCATATCGCGGGGACTGTTCGATGCTATTGCAGTCCGCCACAGGATGTTTTTGTGCTGGTCGAGGGCAGTCAGGTCTGGAGTGAACCAAGGGCTGTATCTGTTCTTAGTTCTGCATTTTTTGAACGGAGCATGCTTATCTAAAATGGTGAGGAAGTTACTCTTAAAGAATGACCAGGCATCCTCAACTGACGGGATGAGGTCAATGTCCTTCCAGGGTACCCGGGCCAGGTCGATTAGAAAGGCCTGCTCACAGAAGTGTTTTAGGGAGCGTTTGACAGTGATGAGGGGTGGTCGTTTGACTGCGGCACCGTAGCAGATACAGGCAATGAGGCAGTGGTCGCTGAGATCCTGATTGAAAACAGCGGAGGTGTATTTGGAGGGCCAGTTGGTCAGGATGACGTCTATGAGGGTGCCCTTGCTTACAGAGTTAGGGTTGTACCTGGTGGGTTCCTTGATGATTTGTGTGAGATTGAGGGCATCTAGCTTAGATTGTAGGACTGCCGGGGTGTTAAGCATATCCCAGTTTAGGTCACCTAACAGAACAAACTCTGAAGCTAGATGGGGGGCAATCAATTCACAAATGGTGTCCAGGGCACAGCTGGGAGCTGAGGGGGGTCGGTAGCAGGCGGCAACAGTGAGCGACTTATTTCTGGAGAGAGTAATTTTCAGAATTAGTAGTTTGAACTGTTTGGGTATGGACCTGGAAAGTATGACATTACTTTGCAGGCTATCTCTGCAGTAGACTGCAACTCCTCCCCCTTTGGCAGTTCTATCTTGACGGAAGATGTTATAGTTGGGTATGGAAATCTCTGAATTTTTGGTGGCCTTCCTGAGCCAGGTTTCAGACACGGCAAGGACATCAGGGTTAGCAGAGTGTGCTAAAGCAGTGAGTAAAACAAACTTAGGGAGAAGGCTTCTGATGTTGACATGCATGAAACCAAGGCTTTTTCGATCACAGAAGTCAACAAATGAGGGTGCCTGGGGACATGCAGGGCCTGGGTTTACCTCCACTTCACCCGCGGAACAGAGAAGGAGTAGTATGAGGGTGCGTCTAAAGGCTATCAAAACTGGTCGCCTAGAGCGTTGGGGACAGAGAATAAGAGGAGCAGGTATCTGGGCATGGTAGAATATATTCAGGGCATAATGCGCAGACAGGGGTATGGTGGGGTGCGGGTACGGCGGAGGTAAGCCCAGGCACTGGGTGATGATGAGAGAGGTTTTATCTCTAGACATGCTGGTTGTAATGGGTGAGGTCACCGCATATGTGGGAGGTGGGACAAAGGAGGTATCAGGGGTATGAGGAGTGGGAAAAGGGGCTCCATTGTGAACTAAAACAATGATAACTAATCTGAGCAGTATACAAGGCATATTGACAATTGAGAGAGACATACAGCGAGGCATACAGTAATCACAGGTGTTGAACTGGGAAAGCTAGCTAAAACAGTGGGTGAAACAACAGCTAATCAGCTAGCATAACAACAGCAGGCAAAATGGCATTGACTAGGCAACGAGGCAGACAGATAAAACAAACAAGCAGACTGGAGTACCGTGATTAATGGACAGTCCAGCGTGCATCAGCTATGTAGCCAAGTGATCAGAGTCCATGGGGCAGGGGGGCTGGACTGGCGAGTGTTATCCAGGTTAAAAAACTAACAATGACTAAATAGCTTGTAGCTAGTTAGCTGGTTAGCTTCTGGAAGTTCTTGAGTGTGTTCTAAAAATTAAAAATAATAGCGATTCCGTATCACATTGGTTGAGGCAGGTTTCCGGCAGGTATAAAAAAATGTAAAAATCGGGAAGAGATAGAAAGTACATATGGGCCACTGCGTGTTTGGGACACGGCAATGCAGACGGTTAGCAGGCCTGTGCTAACAAGCTAACAGATTAGCAGGCCTGTGCTAGCAGATTAGCAGGCCGGGGTAAACAAGGTAGTAGTTAGCGGACCTGGGCTAAACAAGCTAGCAGTTAGCATGCCGAATTAGCAAGCAAGGAGATAGCGAGGGCTAGAGAGTTCGCCTTTGGAGGGCGTCGCGATGGGGTGAGTCTGTTTATTCCTCTTCATGCAGTGACATCGATAGACCGGTCGTGGGTCCGGGTATTGTAGCCCAGGAGTATGCTATGAGCACAGGAGCTCTGGCCGGGCTAGCTTCAAGCTACGTGGGTGGAAACACTGGCCAGGAGTAATCAACCAGGGTTGCGGTTTAGCTTGATAGCTAGTTGTGAAGATCCAGCTGAAAGATGTTCCGTTTGCGGTGGGAATCTGGGGTTAAAAAAATAAATAGGTCCGTTATGCTCTGGTTAGCGTCGCGTTGTTCGAACTGGCGAGAGCTTTCCGAGCTAAGGGTTAGCTGATGACCGGTTAGCTGAAGACCGCTAGCATAGCAGGTGGTTAGCTGGCTAGCTTCAGTTGAGGGGTTCCGGTTCCGAAGTAAATATAAATACTTTAGGAAAAGTAGCTACATTGGGTGAGGCGGGTTGCAGGAGAGTATTTGGAAGCGAGCAAAAATGTTTTTACAGATATGCGAAGAAAAATATCTAAAACGAAAAAGAGACGATATTTACAGAGAGACGATACCACAGGATGACTTACTGCTACGCCATCTTGGATGCACCATATCACAACCGGACATGATCGGGAGTCCCATAGGGAGGTGCACAACTGGCCCACATCGTCCGGGTTAGGGGAGGGTTTGGACGGGGAAGGCCGTCATTGTAAATAAGAATTTGTACTTAAACTGACTTGTCTAGTAAAATATTAATAAAATAAATAAGAACTACAGCAGCCCCTCCACACAGATCAGAAAGCACTCACACGTCCTTCTCAATTAGCAGCAAGAAATTTAAGCAGCCTATGAAAGGCCCCCGAACCCCCCTGTTTTTAAACTCTTCAGAAATATGAGCTGTAGTTCTAGTCTAGCTACAAGAATGTGGTCATTCGACACTTTCCTTAATGCAGAAACGAGCAAATGCTAACGCTAGCATTTAGCCCAACATAGACCTCTAATCACTCTACCACCATCTTATCAAACCCTTATATCTGCAGCAATCGTACTGATGTGCCAACTTGATACAACACAAGGAACTAGATGGTAACTTGACATTAAGAATAATTGGTGGGACTTGCTTTAACCTGTTGATGCTCTGGGGGCGCTATTTCATTTTTGGATGAAAAACGTTCCCGTTTTAAACAAGATATTTTGTCACAAAAAGATGCTCGACTATGCATATAATTGATAGCTTTCGAAAGAAAACACTCTGACGTGTCCAGAACTACCAAGATATTTTCTGTGCGTGCCCTAGAACGTGAGCTTCAGGCAAAACCAAGATGAGACGGCATCCAGGAAAAGAGCAGGATTTTTGAAGCTCTGTTTTCCATTGTCTCCTTATATGGCTGTGAACGCGAGAGGAGTGAGTCAACCCTTTCTGTCATTTCCCCAAGGTGTCTGCAGCATTGTGACGTATTTGTAGGCAGATCATTGGAAGATTGACCATAAGAGACCACATTTACCAGGTGTCCGCCCGGTGTCCTGCGCCGAAATTGGTGCGCAAAAGTCAGCTGCCAGTATTTTTCCATGGGATTCAGAGAGGAAAGCAAGCTTCCACGAACGATATATCAATGAAGAGATATGTGAAAAAACACCTTGAGGATTGATTCCAAACAACGTTTGCCATGTTTCGGTCGATATTATGTAGTTAATTTGGAAAAAGTTTTACGTTGTAGGTGACTGAATTTTCGGTTCTTTTCGGTAGCCAGATGCAATGTAGAAAACGGAACGATTTCTCCTACACACAGACGCTTTCAGGAAAAACTGCGCATTTGGTATGTAACTGAGTCTCCTCATTGAAAACATCAGAAGCTCTTCAAAGGTAAATGATTTTATTTATTTGGTTATCTGGTTTTTGTGAAAATGTTGCGTGCTAAATGCTACTCAAAATGCTATGCTAGCTTTGCATACTCTTACACAAATTAGTCAATTTCTATGGTTCAAAAGCATATTTTGAAAATCTGAGATGACAGTGTTGTTAAGAAAAGGCTAAGCTTGAGAGCAGACGCATTATTTTCATTTTATTTGCGATTTTCAGAAATCGTTAACGTTGCGTTATGCTAATGAGCCTGAGGCTTTAGTCACGATCCCGGATCCGGGATGGGGAGTTCCAAGAGGTATTAACTCTTTACAAGTATTTTTATGGTAGTGGAAGAAGTTTAAAAATGTTTTACTTAAGCAAAGAAGCAAAGAAGACCATATCACCTCCACCCTACCTGACACCCTAGACCCACTCCAATTTGCTTGCCGCCCAAATAGGTCCGCAGACGACGCCCTAACCCATCTGGATAAGAGGAATAATTATGTGAGAATGCTGTTCATCGACTACAGCTCAGCATTTAACACCATAGTACCCTCCAAACTCGTCATCAATCTCGAAACCCTGGGTCTTGACCCTGCCCTGTGCAACTGGGTACTGGACTTCCTGACGGGCCACCCCAGGTGGTGAGGGTAGGTAACAACATCACCACCCCGCTGATCCTAAACACTGGGGCCCCACAAGAGTGCGTTCTGAGGTCTCTCCTGTACTCCCTGTTCACCCACGACTGCGTGGCCACGCACGCCTCCAACTCAATCATCAAGTTTGCGGACGACACAACAGTGGTAGGCTTGATTACCAACAAGGACGAGACGGCCTACAGGGAGGAGGTGAGGGCCCTCGGAGTGTGGTGTCAGGAAAATAACCTCACACTCAACGTCAACAAAACTAAGGAGATGATTGTGGACTTCAGGAAACAGCAGAGGGAACACCCCCCTATCCACATCGATGGAACAGTAGTGGAGAGGGTAGTAAGTTTTAAGTTCCTTGGCATACACATCACAGACAAACTGAATTGGTCCACCCACACAGACAGCATCGTGAAGAAGGCGCAGCAGGGCCTCTTCAACCTCAGGAGGCTGAAGAAATTTGGCTTGTCACCAAAAGCACTCACAAACTTCTACAGATGCACAATCGAGAGCATCCTGGCGGGCTGTATCACCGCCTGGTACGGCAACTGCTCCGCCCACAACCGTAAGGCTCTCCAGAGGGTAGTGAGGTCTGCACAAAGCATCACCGGGGGCAAACTACCTGCCCTCCAGGACACCTACACAACCCGATGTCACAGGAAGGCCATAAAGATCATCAAGGACAACAACAACCCGAGCCACTGCCTGTTCACCCCGCTATCGTCCAGAAAGCGAGGTCAGTACAGGTGCATCAAAGCTGGGACCGAGAGACTGAAAAACAGCTTCTATCTCAAGGCCATCATACTGTTAAACAGCCACCACTAACATTGAGTGGCTGCTGCCAACACACTGACTCAACTCCAGCCACTTTAATAATGGGAATTGATGGGAAATGATGTAAAATATATCACTAGCCACTTTAAACAATGCTACTTAATATAATGTTTACATACCCTACATTATTTATCTCATATGTATACGTATATACTGTTCTCGATACCATCTACTGCATCTTGCCTATGCCACTCATTCATATATCTTTATGTACATATTCTTTATCCCTTTACACTTATGTGTAGAAGGTAGTAGTTTTGGAATTGTTAGCTACCGTAATATCCGGACTATAAGCCGCTACTTTATTCCCACGCTTTGAACCTCGCGGTTTATACAATGACGCGGCTAATTTATGGATTTTTCCCGCTTTCACAAGATTCATGCCGCCAAAAAAACTGAGCACCGTCACATAATGTGACGTAAATCGAGCGCGCTCAAACTTCCCATCATTCTGATTACGGTAGTAATTTTGTCACCCTCATCATGGCAAAGACACGGAGAAATGCATATGATGCAGCTTTCAAGTTGAAGGAGATCGATCTGGCTGTTGGAAAAGGAAATAGAGCTGCTGCACGGGAGCTTGGCCTTAATGAGTCGATGATAAGACGTTGAAAACAGCAGCGCGAGGAACTGACTCAGTGCAAAAAGACAACAAAAGCTTTCAGAGGGAAGAAAAGCAGATGGCCCAAAGAATTTGTAGCCACTCGACATCAGTGTAAATTGTGCATTTAAGGTGGCGCTCCTTGTTCAGTGGGAGGCTTGGATGACAAGTGGGGAGAAATCCTTCACTAAAACGGGCCGCATGCGAAGAGCAACTTATGGTCAAGTCTGCCAGTGGGTCCTGACAGCGTGGAGCATTGTCGAAAAGTCCACTATCATCAACGGATTTCGAAAGGCTGGACTGCTGCGTGTTGAAGGGGCAGCATGAGCTCAGCGGGGTATTTGCCTCCGGATGAAAGTGACGAGAGCGACAATGAAAACGATCCAACATCGGATGATGCCATTCTGAGGCTATTCAACTCCGACACTGAAGGAGATTACTTCAGTGGTTTCAGTGCACAGGAGGAGGAAGATAGTGACCAAGTTCATTTGTTTCAATGTACCGGTAGGCACCTGCGGCTTATAGACATATGCGGCTTATTTATTTTAACTAGAAGCACAAGCATTTCGCTACACTCGCATTAACATCTGCTAAACATGTGTATGTGACAAATACAATTAGATTTGATTTAAATATAGTCAAATAATTTGTCTGATTACTTTGGATAGTGGGGCAATTAGATCACATTTTTCATCACAAATAACTACTCACTACCACACTTTTTACACTACTACAGTACATGCAAACTGTAAAAAGAGCACAGTAGACAAGGCATTGTTGAAGTTTAAAATACATTTAAACAACTTCTATCCCAAGCATTTATCCCTTACCATATATTAATTTGTTAATCAAAATGATAAAGCTGTTACAAGCTATGACTTGAATAGATAAATAGCACAGAGAAATAAATAGAGAAATAAAAGTATGGACACAGGGATGGAAGACCTAATGGATGGAGGGGATAAACCGAGGTTAAGTTAGGCTGGACACATGACATCTTTAACAATGCTTTTTTCTGATAAAAACTAGTTCATTGCATCTGCTGTAGAGCCCAGTTTCATAATATTACCATATGTCCCAGCTGCTTGCCGTAGTTTTAAAGTAATCCTGACAAAACAGGCCTTATTTTAGGGCATTTTTCACCCTGCCAGCTCCTATTAGTTCTATTGAGCATCGTGGCACCAACTCGCCTTCCGAACGTTCTATTCCCAGCTTATTGTTTGTTTTATGTCACAATGCCTGCTTTGCTATTGTTGGCAATGAGACATGCCCACCTGTCGTTCGATTCCATTAATTTACTATGGGCTCGCGCTAGTGTCCAGCTCAGTCAACGTTCTTTTGGCAGTTTTCAACCTTGGGTAAATTTTGACTCGTTCTATTGTCCAGCCTAGTTAGGTTGAATAGACTCGTATGATAAAGTTATGGTTGATGGTGTGGATGGTGTGTGTGTGTGTGGGGGGGTACGATTAGTAAACTAAGGCAATAAATAAGCCAGAAGGGTGAAATAATTACAATTTAGAAATTAAACACTGAAGTGATAGATGTGCAAAAAATGAATAAGCAAGTAGAGATACTGGGGTGCAAAGGAGCAAAAAAAGAAATATGGGGATGTAGTTGGGTGGGCAATTAACAGATGGGCTGTGTACAGTTGCAAAGATCAGTTAGCTGCTCTGACAGCTGATGCTTAAAGTTAGTGAGGGAAATAAAAGACTCCAGTGATTTTTGCAATTCGTTCCAGTCATTGGCAGCAGAGAACTGGAAGGAGAGGCGGCCAAAGGAGGAGTTGACTTTGGGGATGACCAGTGAAATATACCTGCTGGAGCGTGAGCTACGGGCGGGTGCTGCTATGGTGATCAGTGAGCTGAGATAAGGCGGGGCTTTACCTAGAGAAGATTTATAGATGACCTGGAGCCAGTGAATTTGCCGACGAATATGAAGCAAGGGCCAGCCAACGACAGCATACAGGTCGCAATGGTGGGTAGTATATGGGGCTTTGGTGACAAAACAGATTGCACTGTGATAGACTGCATCCAATTTGCTGAGTAGAGTGTGTTGGAGGCTATTTTGTAAATGACATCGCCGAAGTCCAGGATCGGTAGGATAGTTCGTTTTACGAGGGTGTTTGGCAGCATGAGTGAAGGATGCTTTGTTGCGAAATAGGAAGCCGATTCTCGATTTAAGGAGAGTTTACAGTGCGGGCAGCAATCGGTTGAAGAGCATGCAATTAGTTTGACATACATTTAAGAGCAGTTGGAGGCCCCGGAAGGAGTGTTGTATGGCATTGAACCTCGTCTGGAGGTTTGATAACAGTGTCCAAAGAAGGGTCTGAAGTATACCAAATGGTGTTGTCTGTAGAGGTGGATCAGAGAACCACCAGCAGCAAGAGTGACATCTTTGATGTTAGAGGTCGACCGATTATTGGAGGACCAAAAAAAGCCGAGACCGATTAGTCGGACGATTTATTTATTTATTTGTAATGATGACAATTACAACAATACTGAATGAACACTTATTTTAACTTAATATAATACATCAATAAAAATCTATTTAGCCTCAAATAAATAATGAAACATGTTCAATTTGGTTTAAAAAATGCAAAAACAAAGTGTTCGAGAAGTAAAAGTGCAATATGTGCCACGTAAGAAAGCTAACGTTTAAGTTCCTTGCTCAGAACATATGAAAGCTGGTGGTTCATTTTAACATGAGACTTCAATATTCCAAGGTAAGAGGTTTTAGGTTGTGGTTAATATAGTATTAATTTGACTATTTCTCTCTATACCATTTGTATTTCATATACCTTTGAATATTGGATGTTCTCATGGGCACTTTAGTATTGCCAGTGTAACAGTATAGCTTCCGTCCCTCTCCTCGCCCCTACCTGGGCTCGAACCAGGAACACAAAGACAACAGCCACAAGCAGCGTTACCCATCGCTCCACAAAAGCTGCAGCCCTTGCAGAGCAAGGGGAATAACTATTCAAGTCTCAGAGCGAGTGACGTTATAAATGCTATTAGCGCGCACCCCGCTAACTAGCTAGCCACTTCACATCGGTTACACCAGCAATTAGACTGATAGGCTTGAAGTCATAAACAGCGCTGTGCTTGCGAAGAGCTACTGGCAAAACGCACGAAAGTGATGTTTGAATGAATGCTTACAAGCCTGCTGCTGCCTACCATCGCTCAGTCAGACTGCTCTATCAAATATCAAATCATAGACTTAATTATAACATAATAACACAGAAATACGAGCCTTTAGTCATTAATATGGTCGAATCCGAAAACTATCATTTAGAAAACAAAACGTTTATTATTTCAGTGAAATACAGAACCGTTCTGTATTTTATCTAACGGGTGGCATCCCTAAGTCTAAATATTCTTGTTACATTGTACAACCTTCAATGTTATGTCATAATTACGTAAAATTCTGGCAAATTAGTTCGCAATGAGCCAGGCGACCCAAACTGTTGCATATACCCTTTCTCTGCGTGCAATGAACGCAAGAGAAGTGACAATTTCAACTGGTTAATATTGCTTGCTAACCTGGATTTCTTTTAGCTAAATATGCAGGTTTAAAAATATATACTTCTGTGTATTGATTTTAAGAAAGGCATTGGTGTTTATGGTTAGGTACAGTCGTGCAGCGGTTGTGCTTTTTTCGCAAATGTGCTTTTGTTAAATCATCCCCCAGCGTTGAATCGATTATATGCAACACAGGACATGCTAGATAAACTAGTAATATCATCAACCATGTGTAGTTAACTAGTGATTATGATTCATTGTTTTTTTTATAAGGTAAGTTACCTTGGCTTCTACTGCATTCGCGTAACAGGCAGGCTCCTTGTGGAGTGCAATGTAATCAGGTGGTTAGAGCGTTGGACTAGTTAACCGTAAGGTTGCAAGATTGAATCCCAGAGCTGACAAGGTTAAAATCTGTCGTTCTGCCCCTGAACAAGGCAGTTAACCCACCGTTCCTAGGCCGTCATTGAAAATAAGAATGTGTTCTTAACTGACTTGCCTACTTAAATAAAGGTGTAAAATATATATATATATATCTATATCGGCATCCCCCCCAAAAAACGATTTCCGATGGTTATGAAACCTTGAAATTTGCCCTAATTAAATCAGCCATTCCGATTAATCGGTCAACCTCTAATTGATGTATAAAGAGAAACAAGTCGGCCCGAGAATTGAACCCTGTGGCACCTCCATAGAGACTGCCAGAGGTCTGGACAACAGGCCCTCCGATTTTTACACACTGAACTCTGAGAAGTACTTGGTGAACCAGACAAGGCAGTCATTTGAGAAACCAAGGCTGTTGAGTCTGCCGATGAGGATGTGGTGATTGACAGAGTCGAAAGCCTTGGCCAGGTCGACGAAGATGGCTGCACAGTATTGTCTTTTATCGAGGTGCACCCATGACCAGCTCGGAAACCAGATTGCATAGCGTAGAAGGTACGGTGGGATTTAAAATGGTCGATGATCTGTTAACTTGGCTTTTGAAGACTTAAGAACGGCAGGTATCTTTAGGGATCTCAGATGATACGAAAGAGGTTGAACAGGCTAGTAATAGGGGTTGCAACAATTGCGGCGGATAATTTTAGAAAGAGAGGGTCCAGATTGTCTATCCTAGCTGATTTGTATGGGTCCAGGTTCTGCAGCCCTTTCAGAACATCAGCTATATGGATTTGGGTGAAGGAGAAATGGGGAGGCTTGGTCAAGTTGCTGTGGGGGGTACGGAGTAGGGGTAGCCAGGTGGAAAGCATGGCCAGCCGTAGAAAATTTGACAAATCAGAGGGAAAAAATGTAATGAGACCCTGGTCATATAACTATGGCTGGCCAGAAACAAGTGCTGTGCGACAGGCAAATATGAAACAGAACCAAGCTGTGAGAAGTTACACAAGGGAGACTTGACTTCGACTGAGCAAGTGCGTAACAGACCACTCAACTTGGGCACAAAAGGCAATTTATTGGTGCATTAACGGTTTGAAAACACAGTGATAAAAAGAGTTGCTTATATTCTGGCCCAAGACTATTCTGCACTGCAATCAAATGAAGTCATTAACTTTAAAATGGAGATGACTGGCTATGTAACAGCCTAAGTATTTACGACAAGGCTTTGATGTACACACCATGACGGGACCTAACACTTGAGGCAAATGACTAGGCAGCCTAAATTGTTGATTTGATGTTATCCTTTTGATAGCATTATTCAGTCAAGACATAAGGGCTCCAACGCAAATGCATATATTTTGCCAACCAGCTGACAATGTGTCAGTCTGTTTTCCAAACAACATATTTACTTTTGGGACTTGGCAGTATGAGTGTAAAGATTGGCAGGCCCATTCATAGTGATAAACCCCTGCTAAAATGATTATCATCTCAGACACTTAATAATATTATAATAACGCTGCAATGTATTGAAGTACTATTTCTGCTGACAGCAAAGTCACCACTAGCTAGACAGCCACAAAGTTATTTTTTTATTTGACCTTTATTTATGATAAACCCCACCTACTTATTTATTTTGTATCTGATTATAAACCTTAACCACACTTCCCACCTGGACATTTCTACAACTCAGTCATATTAAATAAAATAAAAACTGCAAAAACAGGGACAGCATTTAGTCACCCGATACAATTCCAATCAGTCAATATAATCGACAACTGTCATCAGAAATCAAGCGATATGAATCAGACATTGGGGCGCCGCCTGGCCCACTAGTTGGTCAGAAGGTTCAAATAAACGTTTCATATTGAGGTGTAGATGTACTGTAGATCGAATTGCACTCAAAAATGTTCTTCCCTACTATGGGTCATTTTAGCGGGCTATCCCGGGGTAAAAACACTTAAAATTCCATTACGTACGTTTTTGACGAAGGGAAAGGACATCAGAGATAGTCTAGTTTAGTTACAGCACAATTTAAAAAAAAAAAAAAACATAATTACAGCCTACTCGGAAATTACGATATGAAACGTTGATGTGAACCTTCTGACCAACTAGTGGGTCAGGCAGCGCCCCACTGTTTGATTCATTACGCGTCGATTATATCGACTGATTGGTTTTATATGGGGTGATTTCGCTTCTGAATGTAGGATGATCACATAATAGCAGTTGTACTTGTAACTGGATTAACGACTCCTGGCGGGAAGATACAAGCATACAAGTTTGTATAAACTGGACAGGTATGACTTGACCAGCGTGGTTGGCCAGGGAACATTAGCTAAATGAAGCAAATGTTATCAACGCATTTCACTCCACTGTTATGGAAGATTAAACAGGTATGACACGCACACATTATAACGTGATTTATAAGTTATTTTTTTTAAACAAGCAATTCCATCGTTTGCCGATGCGGTGTTTGCTAAGCTAGCAAAAAATACTAACGTTAGTTTACACAATCATTCAATCACACAAAGTTGACAACTATACATACCAGACCGCGGTGATGGTAAAATGGACCTTTGTGTTCTGACTAAAGTTATTAATATATTTCTATAGATATTAGCTAAGTAATGAAAATGCCATTTTCACAATAAGATAAGTCCATGCACTGTCCAGTTTAGCGCCTAAACTATTCGTGACGATTCTAGACGGATGTTGTTCTTCTTCTTCTATGACGTTTAACGGCGGTTGGCATCCCATATGCTGCATTATCGCCACCTACTAGACTGGAGTACAACTCCCTTATTCTTTGCTTGAAAATAAAACATTTAATCAATAAATACCCTACCATTTAACAATTTCAAAATTATATAAAATTAAATTAATACCACCCTACTCCACTAATTAAATGTATTTATTCCTACCTCATGCCATCATCCTGAAAGTATGGGACATCACCACTTAACACACCCTGTAACTCTTCTGATGTCAAGTCTCGCACACCAAAATACCTCTCTGCTGCCACCACAACTTACATTTTCTGCGACTTCCATTCCATCCCTGCAGTACAGTTGATAACCTTTGCTATAAATGCCCAAAATCCAATCTTACTGAAACGTATAACTTTTTGGCCTATCCCCCTGTACTTGTATATCTCTACCACTCACCCCCAACCCATCTTCCTCTACTTTCTTCACTACCTATGACAACTTCTGCACTACTCTAACCCTGGAAGCCTCAATCTGCCTTTTCGCACAGGACATTTCTGATCCCCAGCCCCATGGGCATCCCTACAATTAACACATTCCACTACTTTCCCCAATACTACACATTCCGTTGTCTCATGCCCTTCTGCACACTTCTCATACCTTGGAGGGAGCTCCTACACACTGCTGCCACATGCCCATAAGCGTGACACCTGTAACATCATAATGTATTTGGCACATACACTCGTACAGTTTAACTTATATATCCTAACTTCACTTTGTCGGGCAAAGACAACATCAAAACTCAAAAGAACAAACAATGACTTCTGTTTCCTCACTCTCCCCACCCTGTCTGCGTTGCATCAAACGACGAGCATCACATACAGCGGGAATCTTTCCCCTCAAATGGTCAACTTTTATATTTACTGCTACCCAGTTATCCCTCCTTTGATTGGTGCCCTTTCCTTGAGAGTGAGTGAAACAATTCACTTTTCTTGCCCCCATTTGTTTTACTCTGAGCACCTTCCCACTCTGACCAACAGAAATACAAACAATATCACCAGACCACTTCTGGTTACCCTCACCAATTCCACATTACCCAACTCTTTTTTCACCCACCGTGAAACCACAAATGGATTAGCCAAAAGGCAAGAGTCCACTTTTTCCATAAACTTCACTCCTACTGCCACAGACTCATATTTTTCCTGACCCTTGGTGCATACCTCTGTCTCTGATAACTTCACACCTACCACCTCCGATATTTCAACCTCATTCATGTCAATTTCTCCTCCTGTCTTCAGCTCCCTCTGCTTACACTTTCTAACATTCTTCTTTAACAAATCTCACTTTTTCCCACAATTTTTATCTGACTCAAGCTCACCCTCTTCTTCCCTCTCTCCCTCTCTTTTTCCCTCCATTCCTCCTCCATTTCCCAAGTATACGTCTCCTTATGATAGTACAGCACTTCTCCTGACAACCATCTTGTTCTTGCTTTCTCTAGGGACTCCATTTCCGGTGAGCGGCCACCCTCTCACACCGTTCTCCTAAGCGTCAACGGCGTGTCCTGTCCCGTTTCGCATTCACGAAAAACTGGATTCCTATTTCCTAAGAACTGTCTAGACGGATGTTCACACTATTGGTTAGTTCTTAAAGGGACCATCACAAACAATGATCAAAACCTGGTAGCTTGCTACATTGTATAACTACTGCCTACTTAGGCTGTCCACACTTGACACATACATGCTACTTCTGCTATCAGAATACGAAGATTCAGCCTCTTCTCATAGACTAGACATAACATAGTAAACGTAAATCCGGGATACTCAAATTCAGTGGCGATTTTAGCATGTCGATCTCAGTGGCCGTCAGTGTCGTTTAAGATGAGAGAGGACGATTTTGAGCATGGCCTTATTTCTATTACAGAATATTGGAGGACTCTCATTCATATTCCATTCACCCAGTTCAATGTAACAGCGATAGGTTTAGGCTCTACATGATACTCAAATTTTCCCAATACTCATCATGAGGTTGCTACAACCTAGCCTATGAAAGTTTACAACTTTGTCACGTCCTGATCTGTTTCACCTGTCCATGTGCTTGTCTCCACCCCCTCCAGGTGTGGCCCATCATCCCCAATTAACTTGTGGGTATTTATACCTGTGTTTTCTGTCTGTCTGTGCCAGATCAAGTTAACCAGTGGTTTGTATCTGTGCCTGGGTTTCCCCAGTTGTGGTTTTTCCTCGGGTGCCTGGTTTTTGACCCTTGCCTGTCCTGACCCTGTACCCGCCTGCACCTTTGCTCCACCTCTGGATTACTGACCTCTGCCTGACCTGACCTTGCCTGCTGTCCTGTACCTTGGCCTCTCCTCTGGATTATCGACCTCTGCCTCCCTTGACCTGTCATTTGCCTGCCCCTGTTACAATAAACATTGTTACTTCACAGTCTGCACTTGGGTCTTACCTTGAATCCTGATGAACTTAGGTGCACACACAGGTCGAGAGACATATTTGAGGTGACAGACCGTGACATTCAATACCGCCTTGCACACTCTTGCCTGCATCTAGCTGATATAGGGTGTAATCAATAGTCCAACAGTTGCAAAACGAGGAGTTTCTATTGGACACATAAAGGTATGTTTATCCCCGTTTTGTTCCGTTTAAGAAATGTATTAACAGAATCGGTGGAATGAATACACCCCTGATCGAGTAAACACCGTTCACCCTCATAACAGCCACATTGTATTCTTTCTGTTCCCTTCGTTTGTGGACTTCAATGCACAACACATCAGCTGCATGCGAACAGGCAAAAAAAACTTTCCACACACAGCCTACATTATTGTCACCATATTAGCTAAATAAAAGTCACTGCTACAATCATGCAGTAAAGGTAGTGTACACTCAGTAAGTGGTTACACCGGTGGGCCCCGGTGACAAAGTAGTACAACTAAAAGCTTACCTTGACTTGGAAGAGTTGTGTTGGGAAGTCATAGCCAGCTAGATAACATAGCATCCCTCTGTTTGAGCAGGGTGTTTCAGTAAGCTAAACTAACTAGCTGTATTTGCTAGCTGAGTAAGTGAAACTGGAAAACAATTACTCTCTAGCTCTATTTATTTCTTGCTTCTTCATTTTGGAAGAAATTAATTTGTTCAAAACTGTTCAAATATTGTCTTTCTTTTTGAGTCAACTACTCATCACATTTTATACATTGTAGTGCTAGCTAGCTGTAGCTTGTGCTTTCAGTACTAGATTATTTCTCTTATCCCTTGATTGGGTGGACTACATGTCAGTTCATGCTGCAAGAGCTCTGATAGGCTGGAGGACATCCTCCGGAAGTTTATTTAAATTTTTTTATTTAACTAGGCAAGTCAGTAAAGAACAAATTATTATTTACAATGCCGCCCTACCCCGGCAAAACCCTAACGACACTGGGCCAATTGTGCGTTACCCTCATTACTGTGTAAGTCTATGGAGCCTCCTAGGTTTGTGTTGATGTCAATGTACCCAGAGGAGGATGGAAGATAGCTGTCCTCCGGCTATACCATGGTGTTACCCTACAGAGTGCTGTTGATGCTAATCAGTTATTTGGTGACGTGATTATATTTAGTATAGTTTTATCTAAAAATAATAACTTTTTTATGTTTTACAATATACATTTTTATGAAATTCACTACGGAGGATGGTACTCCCCCTTTCCTCCTCTGAGGTGTCTCCACTGGTCAATCTTGGTAGGACAAACTAAACAATTTTTTTTAAAGATGCATGCCAGCAATGCCACTACACAACACAACAATAAACAATAGATTAATTGCACTATAACGGTGGCGTCAAAACAAAAAACAACTCTCGCAATATCAACTGGAATTACATGGGTCTATTACTGAACTTTTTGTTGAAAATTAATATGTCAATGGGAAGAGACTGTCACTGGCAAACATAGTTACAGACCCAACCACATTATACAATATAGTATCCTCTCTGGTCAAGAAAAGCAAATTAGCTCATTTATGCAGCAGCAAACAATACATTTTTGGACTCAGTGTTGTTGTGCTGTGCTCACTTGAACAGGAAGGCAATGCGGCGGTCCTTCTTGTGGGAAAATTCTGTCATCAAAGGTGCTTTCAAGACATCTGGGAACTCGAAAAAAACAAGGTCGTCAGTAGTCTTCAGGTCAGAGCTCTAGAAAGAGGCCGAGTACCCGGTTTGTAATTCCGAGTTTGATGGCCATTCAAAATGTATTTTCCCAGTCGGAGCTCGTTCCCAGTTGTCTTGAACTGAAGTCTGAGATTTCCCAGTTCCAAGTTTCCAGTTGTTTTAAGGTGGCAGAAGTCATGCTGGACACATGTCCAAGTTGTGGCTGAACAACAACATAATAACACACAGCTGGCGGGTTATGATAGAAAGCAGCCTCTGGTAAGACACGGGGTGACGACACGGGGTGACGGCCTATGTATATTTGTAAACAACAACTAGTGCACAATATATCAAATCAAATCAAATGTTGTTAGTCACATGCGCCGAATAAAATAGTGAAATGCTTACTTACGAGCCCTTAACCAACAATGCAGTTAAAAACAAATATGAGTAAGAATAAGAAATAAAAGTAACAAGTAATTAAAGAGCAGCAGTAAAATAACAATAGCGAGACTATATACAGGGGGGTACCAGTACAGAGTCAATGTGCAGGCTCACCGGTTAGTTGAGGTAATATGTACATGTAGGTAGAGTTAGTAAGGTGACTATGCATAGATGATAACAACAGAGAGTAGCAGCGGTGTAAAAGAGGGGGATGGGGCAATGCAAATAGTCTGGGTAACCATTTGACTAGATGTTCAGGAGTCTTATGGCTTGGGGTAGAAGCTGTTTAGAAGCCTCTTGGACCTGGACTTGGTGTTCTGGCACTGCTTGCCGTGCGGTAGCAGAGAGAACAGTCTATGACTAGGGTGGCTGGAGTCTTTGAATTTTTAGGGTCTTCCTCTGATAACGCCTGGTGTAGAGGTCCTGTATGTCAGGAATGTTGACCTGTTTAAAGGTCTTACTCACATCGGCTGCGGAGAGCATGATCACACTGTCTTCTGGAACAGCTGGTGCTCCCATGCAAGTTTCAGTGTTATTTGCCTCGAAGCGAGCATAGAAGTAGTTTAGCTCGTCTGGTAGGCTCGTGTCACTGGGCAGCTCTCGGCTGTGCTTCCCTTTGTAGTCTGTAATGGTTTGCATGCCTTCCCACATCCGACGAGCGTCAGAGCCGGTGTAGTACGGTTCAATCTAAGTCCTGTATTGATGCTTTGTCTGTTTGATGGTTCGCTGGAAGGCATAGCAGGATTTATTATAAGCTTCCAGGTTAGAGTCCCGCTCCTTGAAAATGGCAGCTCTAGCTTCTAGCTCGGTGCAGATGTTGCCTGTAATCCATGGCTTCTGGTTGGGTAAATACGTATGGTCACTGTGGGGATGATGTCATTGATGCACTTATTGATGAAGCTGTTGACTGTGGTGGTATATACAGTGCCTTGCGAAAGTATTCGGCCCCCTTGAACTTTGCGACCTTTTGCCACATTTCAGGCTTCAAACATAAAGATATAAAACTGTATTTTTTTGTGAAGAATCAACAACAAGTGGGACATAATCATGAAGTGGAACGACATTTATTGGATATTTCAAACTTTTTTAACAAATCAAAAACTGAAAAATTGGGCATGCAAAATTATTCAGCCCCTTTACTTTCAGTGCAGCAAACTCTCTCCAGAAGTTCAGTGAGGATCTCTGAATGATCCAATGTTGACCTAAATGACTAATGATGATAAATACAATCCACCTGTGTGTAATCAAGTCTCCGTATAAATGACCCTGCACTGTGATAGTCTCAGAGGTCCGTTAAAAGCGCAGAGAGCATCATGAAGAACAAGGAATACACCAGGCAGGTCCGAGATACTGTTGTGAAGAAGTTTAAAGCCGGATTTGGATACAAAAAGATTTCCCAAGCTTTAAACATCCCAAGGAGCACTGTGCAAGCGATAATATTGAAATGGAAGGAGTATCAGACCACTGCAAATCTACCAAGACCTGGCCGTCCCTCTAAACTTTCAGCTCATACAAGAAGAAGACTGATCAGAGATGCAGCCAAGAGGCCCATGATCACTCTGGATGAACTGCAGAGATCTACAGCTGAGGTGGGAGACTCTGTCCATAGGACAACAATCAGTCGTATATTGCACAAATCTGGCCTTTATGGAAGTGGCAAGAAAGAAGCCATTTCTTAAAGATATCCATAAAAAATGTTGTTTAAAGTTTGCCACAAGCCACACCAAACATGTGGAAGAACAGCCACTTTACAATAGGGCATCTAAATCATTAAGGGGGGGTGGGAGGTGAGAAGGATTACTTATCTTATCCTAGGCCAAGGTTCTTAGTCAAGTTTGTCCATAGAACAGTTTTGACTGGGCTGAGCGGAAAAGGGTCAGCCAGTGGAGAGAGCGGAGGAGCGGGGTTGATAGGCAGATGCTTGGAATTTAGGGTTTAGTGGTAATCCAGAAATGTGCCTGGATTAGGACCAGTAAATGATGTTGAGGGTGTTGTCCAGGATCACGCCAAAGGAGGACACAATGATGCCCGTGAGGTCCGCAGGGAGGAAGAGCAGCTCCGTTTCCGCAGTTTAAAGTGACTTGTGAGCCCTGGGGGACACCAGGGTGAGGCGTGGCGCAGGGACAGATTCTCGCCACGCCACCTGGTAGCCAGATGATCGGAGAGGGTGGAGAGGAGGATCTGATTCTGTGAGAGCAGAAGAGGGTTAAGAGTGCGGAGGATACAGAGAAGGTCTCAGTTGAATGACTAGTCTTGAAACCTGACTGATTTGGATCAAGAAGGTCATTCTGGAGAAAGGGGAGAGCTTGAAGAGAAGTATGAAATGGTCTGGAGAAGAGAGGAGGGGATAGGGTCAAGCGGGCAGGTTGTTGGGCGGCCGGCCGTCACAGGAGGAGAGAAAGAGGTCAGAGCACAGAGCAGAACCAGCGGTGTCGTTTTAGCATGATCTGCAGAGAGGGAGGAGGGAGGGGGAGGAGGATTCAGGAGGGGGAGAAGGTGGCAAAGAGCTTCCTAGGGTTATAGGCAGATGCTTGGAATTTAGAGTGGTAGAAAGTGGCTTTAGGCAGAGACAGAGGAGGAAAATGTAGAGAGGAGGGAGTGAAAGGATGCCAGGTCCGCAGGGAGGCGAGTCCATTTCCGCTCCGGCTGCCCGGAGCTCTGTTCTGTGAGCTGAGCCAGGAGAGAGAGAGTAGCGGGGGAGAGAGAGCGAAGGTTGGGACGGCGCGATACCATCCGAGTAGGGGCAGTGTGGGAAGTGTTGGATGAGAGCGAGAGGGAAAAGGATACAAGGTAGTGGTCGGAGACTTGGAGGGGAGTTGAAGAAGGTGCCCTCCTGTCTCAGCCTCCAGTATTTATGCTGCAGTAGTTTATGTGTCGGGGGGCTGGGGTCAGTTTGTTATATCTGGAGTACTTCTCCTGTCCAATTCGGTGTCCTGTGTGAATCTAAGTGTGCGTTCTCTAATTCTCTCCTTCTCTCTCTCAGAGGACCTGAGCCCTAGGACCATGCCCCAGGACTACCTGACATGATGACTCCTCGCTGTCCCCAGTCCACCTGGTCGTGCTGCTGCTCCAGTTTCAACTGTTCTGCCTTATTATTATTATTCGACCATGCTGGTCATTTATGAACATTTGAACATCTTGGCCATGTTCTGTTATAATCTCCACCCGGCACAGCCGGAAGAGGACTGGCCACCCCACATATGCTCTCTCTAATTCTCTTTCTTTCTCTCTCTCGGAGGACCTGAGCCCTAGGACCATGCCCCATGACTACCTGACATGATGACTCCTTGCTGTCCCCAGTCCACCTGGCCGTGCTGCTGCTCCAGTTTCAACTGGTCTGCCTTATTATTGTTCGACCATGCTGGTCATTTATGAACATTTGAACCGTGGCCATGTTCTGTTATAATCTCCACCCGGCACAGCCAGAAGAGGACTGGCCACCCCACATAGCCTGGATCCTCTCTTGGTTTCTTCCTAGGTTTTGGCCTTTCTAGGGAGTTTTTCCTAACCACCGTGCTTTCACACCTGCATTGCTTGCTGTTTGGGGTTTTAGGCTGGGTTTCTGTACAGCACTTTGAGATATCAGCTGATGTAAGAAGGGCTATATAAATAAATTTGATTTGATTTTGGTCAGATGAAACCAAAATTGAACATTTTGGCAACAATGCAAAATGTTATGTTTGGCGTAAAAGCAATACAGCTCATCACAATGAACACACCATCCCCACTGTCAAACATGGTGGTGGCAGCATCATGGGTTGGGCCTGCTTTTCTTCAGCAGGGACAGGGAAGATGGTTAAAATTGATGGGAAGATGGATGGAGCCAAATACAGGACCATTCTGGAAGAAAACCTGATGGAGTCTGCAAAAGACCTGGGACGGAGATTTGTCTTCCAACAAGACAATGATCCAAAACATAAAGCAAAATCTACAATGGAATGGTTCAAAAATAAACATATCCAGGTGTTAGAATGGCCAAGTCAAAGTCCAGACCTGAATCCAATCGAGAATCTGTGGAAAGAACTGAAAACTGCTGTTCACAAATGCTCTCCATCCAACCTCACTGAGCTCGAGCTGTTTTGCAAGGAGGAATGGGAAAAAAATGTCAGTCTCTTGATGTGCAAAACTGATAGACATACCCCAAGCGACTTACAGCTGTAATCGCAGCAAAAGGTGGCGCTACAAAGTATTAACTTAAAGGGGCTGAATAATTTTGCACGCCCAATTTTTCAGTTTTTGATATGTTAAAAAAGTTTGAAATATCCAATAAATGTCGTTCCACTTCATGATTGTGTCCCACTTGTTGTTGATTCTTCACAGAAAAATACAGTTTTATATCTTTATGTTTGAAGCCTGAAATGTGGCAAAAGTTCGCAAAGTTCAAGGGGGCTGAATACTTTCGCAAGGCACTGTATACTCCTTAATGCCATTGGATGAATACTGGAACATATTCCAGTCTGTGCTAGCAAAACAGTTATGTAGCATAGACTAGATGCAGCTGCACAAAATAGCTCTTAAAGGGGCAATGTCTTAACAGGGCAAGATGCTTCTAAACAGCTTCTACCCCCAATCCATAAGACTCCTGAACATCTAATCAAATGGCTACCAAGACTATTTGCATTGACCCCACCCCTCTTCTACGATCCTGCTACTCTCTGTTATCTATACATAGTCACTTTAATGACGCTACCTACATGTACATATTACATCAATTAACTTGACACCGGTGCCCCAGCACATTGACTCTGTATTGGTACCCCTGTATATTGCCTTGATATTGTTATGTTACTGCTGCTCTTTAATTATTTGTTACTTTTATCTCTTACTTTTTAAGGTATTTTCTTAAAACTGCATTGTTGGTTAAGGGCTTGTAAGTAAGCATTTCACTGTAAGGTCTACTACACCTGTTGTATTCGGTGCATGTGACAAATAACATTTTTATTTTATTTACAGCATGACCAATGGATTCAAACTTTTCATGCCCATGCAGTTGTGAGTCAATGTTTACATTGCATTCGGAAAGTATTCAGACACCTTGACTTTTTCCACATTTTATTACGTTACAGCCTTATTCTAAAATTGATTAAATTGTTATTTCCCCTCATCAATCTACACACCATACCCCATAATGACAAAGCAAAAACAGGTTTGTTGAAATGTTTGCAAATTTATAAAAATAAATAAACTGAAATATAACATTTACATAAGACTGCAGACCCTTTACTCAGTACTTTGTTGAAGCCTCTTTGGCAGCAATTACAGCCTCAAGTCTTCTTGGCTATTACGCTACAAGCTTGGCACAACTGTATTTGGGAGTTTCTCCCATTCTTCTCTGCAGATCCACTCAAGCTCTGTCAGGTTGGATCAGGAGCATCGCTGCACAACTATTTTCAGGTCTCTCCAGAGATGTTTGATCGAGTTCAAGTCCAGGCTCTGGTTGGGCCACTCATTGACATTTAGAGACTTGTTCCGAAACCACTCCTGCATTGTCTTGGCTGTGTGCTTAGGGACGTTGTCCTGTTGGAAGGTGAACCTTCACCCCAGTCTGAGGTCCTGAGCACTCTGGAGCAGGTTTTCATCAAGGATCTCTCTGTATTTTGCGGCGTTCATCTTTCCCTTGATCCTGACTAGTCTCCCAGTCCCTGTCGCTGCAAAACATCCCCACAACATGATGCTGCCACCACCATGTTTCACCGTAGGAATGGTGCCAGGTTTCCTCCAGACGTAACGCTTGGCATTCTGGCCAAATAGTTAAATCTTGGTTTCATCAGACCAGATAATATTGTTTCTCATGGTCTGAGAGTACTTTAGGTGCCTTTTGGCAAACTCCAAGCAGGCTGTCATGTGCCTTTTACTGAGAAGTGTATTCTGTCTAGCCACTCTACCATGAAGAACTGATTGGTGGAATTCTGCAGAGATGGTTGTCCTTATGGAAGGTTCCCCCATCTCCACAGAGGAACGCTGGAGCTCTGTCAGAGTGACCATTGGGTTCTTGGTCACCTCCCTGACCAAGGTCCTTCTTCACCGATTGCTCAGTTTGGCCAGGCGGCCAGCTCTAGCAAGAGTCTTGGTCGTTTCAATCTTTTTCCATTTAAGAATGATGGAGGCCACTGTGTTCTTGGGGACCTCGACACAATCCTGTCACGGAGCTCTACGGACAATTCCTTTGACATCATGGCTTGGTTTTTGCTCTGACATGCGCTGTCAACTGTGGGACCCTATATAGACAGGTATGTGCCTTTCCAAATCATGTCCAATCCATTGAACTTACCACAATTGGATCAGGTTGTAGAAACATCTCAATGATGATCAATGGAATCAGGATATATCTGTGCTCAATTTCGAGTCTCATAGCATGTGATCTGAATACTTATGTAAATAAGGTATTTCTGTTTTTTTTTATACATTTGCATAAATTCTAAAAACCTGTTTTTGCTTTGTCATTATGGGGTATTCTGTGTAGATTGATGAGGATTTGTATTTATTTAATCCATTTTAGAATAAGGCTGCAACGTAACAAAATGTGGAAAAAGTCAAGTGGTCTGAATACTTTCCGAATCAACTGTATCCTTTTGAGCTTGGAAAAGAGGCCATTTCAGACCGATGCTTTAAATCCTTAAACCCAGACTTGGACCACACACCCTCTCCACCGAATAGCAAGCAGGCGAAGCAAAATAGTGATTAATTTGCAACGCTTGCAGTTAGCCACTGATTACTTCCAAACCACTCATTGATGAATATGCGATTTTCGACTTGTTGTGTAATGTTTATGTCCAATGGCCGATGAGCACCGATACCTTTTATCTATAATTTATTTTCATATGACAAGGCTTGAAAAGAATTTGCCAGTAGATTGTTGACGTGGCTCATTACGATGACTGCTTGTCTAGCTTGCTAGCTAAGATTTTGAAAGTTACATGATCAGTCCAATCAAAGCTACGGTAGATATAATGTGATTTGACGTAATTTTATCTGTGGCCAATGACGTTGAGCCTTCTTGGATGAACACTTCTAATGTAAATCTATGGCAGTACCCAAGGGGACTTGAACTGTCTAGCTCTCACTGTAGATTCTGCAGTGACCTAGTGTCCCCATGAGTGACAGAACACTGAACCATTCACAGCGCAACTAAAGACGATTACCAACGCCTACGCTCGGTATATTCCACTGGCTGCCCCTCTAACCACAGAAAGCACCGAGCTAGGCTGAAACACCTGCATTTTGGAGCTGCCTTACTCAAGAAAGAGACTATGTTTGTATGCGGCATTATTAAGTCCATTTTTTAAAATATTGTTTGGAAACTGGTATGTGACATGAATGAATGCCAAAATAACACGCAAAACAGGCAACAACAACAAAAATATACAGTACCAGTCAAATGCTTGGACACACCTACTCATTCAAGGGTTTTTCTTTATTTTACTATCTTCCACATTGTATAATAATAGTGAAGATATCAAAATGATAAAATATCACATATGGAATCATGTAGTAACCAAAAAAGTGTTATACAAATCAAAATATATTTTATATTTTACATTCTTCAAAGTAGCCACCCTTTGCCTTGATGACAGCTTTGCACACTCTTGGCATTCAATCGACCAGCTTCACCTTGAATTATTTTCCAACAGTTTTTAAGGAGTTCCCACATATGCTGAGCACATGTTGGATGCTTTTCCTTCACTGTGCGGTCCAACTCATCCCAAACCATCTCAATTGGGTTGAGGTTCGGGTGATTGTGGAGGCCAGGTCATCTGATGCAGCACTCCATCCCTCTCCTAAGTCAAATAGCCCTTACACGGAGGTGTATTGGTTCATTGTCCTGTTGAAAAACAAATGATAGTCCCACTAAGGCGGATCGCTGCAGAATGCTGTGGTAGCCATGCTGGTTAAGTGTGCCTTGAACTCTAAATAAATCACTGACAGTGTCACAGCAAAGCACCCCACATCATCACACCTCCTCCTCTGTGCTTAACGGTGGGAGATCATCCGTTCACCTACTCTGCGTCTCACGAAGACACGGCGGTTGGAACAAAAAATGACAAATTTGGACTCATCAGACCAAAGGACAGATTTCCACCGTTCTAATGTTCATTGCTCATGTTTCTTGGCCCAAGCAAGTCTCTTCTTATTATTGGTGTCCTTTAGTAGTGGTTTCTTTGCAGCAATTAACCATGAAGGCCTGATTCATGCAGTGTCCTCTGAATAGTTGATGTTGAGATGTGTCTGTTATTTGAACTCTGTGAAGCATTTATTTGGGCTTCAAATTCTGAGGCTGGTAACGCTAACGAACTTATCCTCTGCAGCAGAGGAAACTATGGTTCTTCCTTTCCTGTTGCGGTCCTTGTGAGAGCCAGTATCATCATAGCGCTTGATGATTTTTGCGACTGCACTTGAAGAAATGTTCAAATGTCTTTATTTTTTATATTGACTGACCAATGTTCAGGAAAGTTATGATGGACTGTCATTTCTGAATTGCCAAATTCAAAGTAAATTACTAAAAATATTTAATATTCATGAAATCACAAGTGCAATATAGCAAAACACAGCTTAGCTTGTTGTTAATCCCCCTTGCATGTCAGATTTCCAAAAAAAGCTTTTTGGCGAAAGCAAACCAAGTGTTTAATGTAAGGACATCTCTCTCAGCAGACAAAACAATAAAAACAGCTAGCTTACTTATTTTCCACCATAATTTGTAAATAAATTCATTAAAAATCCTACAATGTGATTTTCTGGATTTTTTTTCTCATTTGTCTGTCATAGTTGAAGTGTACCTATGATGAAAATTACACGCCTCTCTCATCTTTTTAAGTGGGAGAACTTGCACAATTGGTGGCTGACTAAATACTTTTTTGCCCCACTGTATGTATTTTTTTAGCTAAACATGTGGGGCTCAAATGACGGGTCGCCACTGCTCAAATTACACTGAACAAAAATATAAACCCAACATGTAAAGTGTTGGTCCCAAACTGCTGTTCACAAATGCTCTCCATCCAACCTCACTGAGCTCGAGCTGTTTTGCAAGGAGGAATGGGAAAAAATGTCAGTCTCTCGATGTGCAAAACTGATAGAGACATACCCCAAGCAACTTACAGCTGTAATTGCAGCAAAAGGTGGCACTACAAAGTATTAACTTAAGGGGGCTGAATAATTTTGCACGCCCAATTTTTCAGTTTTTGATTTGTTAAAAAAGTTTGAAATATCCAATAAATGTCGTTACACTTCATGATTGTGTCCCACTTGTTGTTGATTCTTCACAAAAAAATACAGTTTTATATCTTTATGTTTGAAGCCTGAAATGTGGCAAAAGGTCGCAAAGTTCAAGGGGGCCGAATACTTTCGCAAGGCACTGTATATATATATTTTTTAATCTCTCTTTGTTTATGAAAAGCAGCAAACAAGTTAGTCACTGTAGCTGGCCATAGGGAAGTAGCCCTAATGTGGCCAGTTTCTACATATCGAGCAATAACTGGCCATATACCGGATTATCAATAGCCTACATTATCATTATCATCAACATACCTGTCAAAAACCAGGTGTAGCCTAATTGAAATGTTGTGATCACCACTTGTCCCAGCTAAACATGTTCTTCCTGTAAAATCATATGGACGGTAAGATTTTTTTGTGTAAAATAGCTCTACATAACACTGTACTGCACAGCTGTTGGTTTCTTCCAATAATCACATTCAAGTTCAGCGTGACCACCGCTGATACAGCGCTCGTGAATCGTAGCCTTCACTGCTGTTAAACGGTAGGTCATGCACTTTAGTGTCATCAGAGGCTGCTAAGGTATAATACAGTATGTTCTTGTTTTGCAGAAAAGAATGTATATTGTCAACGTGTGAGATTAGATTTTTCAAATAATTTGCATAAACATGATATCAGATGACATATGTCAAGCCTTAAAAGTGACAACAACCAGGTGCACCTGTTTAGAGTATGTAATGAATGGAACAGTGACTATTTCAGTCTCTAGTTGTATTTTGGTCCCAGTTGCCCTGTTTAAAAGATAAGTACATTAAGAGATTTCCATTGGGACCAATGACCAGCCTCTGCATTACTCAACGGAAGTTGCTTGTCCCGCAAGGTGCCAGTCTCCATGGTGTTAACTAGTAACTGATCTATATTTTCTATTTTAAAATAGTACACTTCACACAAAAGACCACTGGAAATCAGATGTCTTAGTTATTATGAAGTATTACTGCGTAATAAATCAAATTAACTAATTTCTGCTGTATAATAGTTGTTGATTGACATGTTTCACTTATGCAAATACACATTCATTGCAATTGTCAACCTTATCTCCATTTTATACAGGATTTTGTAGTAGCATGAGAGTATACAATACAAATGAATAAAGATAAACTCCATAGCTCTGTCCCAGATTACTTTATTAGCATTTTCATTTTCTTTTTTATTCTCTATTTCTGTCAGAAACACACATTCTCATATAATCGCATAGCACATTTCCCTTCTATTTTGAGGTGAGTGGAATGTGAGCAGAGTATGTGGTGCTGCTACTGTGGCCTTTGATTGTTCTGTATGTGTCTATAATCAATCCCTCTCTGGCAGAATATTTTACATTGAGAGTCCCATGACACTATACAGAGACCCTCTCCTTTTTAAATTGTACTGTTGTCCACTGTCTCTCAAAGCTAAATCAAATCATGTCCTTCGACTGGAGAGAGTACCATGTCAGAGATGTTTTTTTTGTGGAGGGATCACAAAAAAACCTTTTGCTTTGTTTTTGCCACTTTCCATTTACCCATTTTATTGAATGATAAGTTCAGCTACAAAAAAAGTATATAATTTAACTGTAAATCAAGGTCTCAAGTGGTGTATCGATAAAAAGGTTAAATTTGCCTATCGTGGAAAAATAGGACTATCGTGTCTGGGTATGCTCATGTATGGCTGTCTTTGTTTTGTATTTTTTTCTTCAATGAGGAATGATCGGTTATTGAAACTAGCACCACGATCACATCCTGTGACTAAGTTTGCTATCTAAATGAGATTTCGTCAACTTTTAACATTGCACAAATATTTACTACAGGCTCTCTGCTCCACAGAAAAATGTGATCTTAAAGGGTGAAAGGTGAACAGCAATTATGGAGTATGTAGCTTTTAACTATTTTTTTTGTTCTTTTGTGTTGTATTGCTACATTTGAATCTGGAACAGGTGATTGGTACCTAACTATTCTAGTCATCGTGGTCATCCCTGCCATGATCCCCGTCATTAGTATCATGTTTGCCATCCCTCTCACTCCTCTCCTTCTCCTTCTTTGATTCCTTCACCACCTGGAGGAAGAGAAGAAGAGAAACAAAGCTCAGTCAAATTCCACCACTTCCTGCAAATGCTTTCTCGTGAAACTACACTGTATAATGAATATCAAGGTGGACATTGAAAGTATGGAACACATTTTCTTGATACCAGGACATATTTGGAATGTTTACCTCTCCATCACGAGTCTCCACTGTCTTAATCACCACAGGCTTCCTGCTAGGGGTGTCTGGGGTATGGTCATAGCCTATGAGGGGATAAACCAGTTTTAGATACTGTGCATGGTCATTTATATACAGTGCCTTGCGAAAGTATTCGGCCCCTTGAACTTTGCGACCTTTTGCCACATTTCAGGCTTCAAACATAAAGATATAAAACTGTATTTTTTTGTGAAGAATCAACAACAAGTGGGACACAATCATGAAGTGGAACGACATTTATTGGATATTTCAAACTTTTTTAACAAATCAAAAACTGAAAAATTGGGCGTGCAAAATTATTCAGCCCCCCCTAAGTTAATACTTTGTAGCGCCACCTTTTGCTGCGATTACAGCTGTAAGTCGCTTGGGGTATGTCTCTATCAGTTTTGCACATCGAGAGACTGAATTTTTTTCCCATTCCTCCTTGCAAAACAGCTCGAGCTCAGTGAGGTTGGATGGAGAGCATTTGTGAACAGCAGTTTTCAGTTCTTTCCACAGATTCTCGATTGGATTCAGGTCTGGACTTTGACTTGGCCATTCCAACACCTGGATATGTTTATTTTTGAACCATTCCATTGTAGATTTTGCTTTATGTTTTGGATCATTGTCTTGTTGGAAGACAAATCTCCGTCCCAGTCTCAGGTCTTTTGCAGACTCCATCAGGTTTTCTTCCAGAATGGTCCTGTATTTGGCTTCATCCATCTTCCCATCAATTTTAACCATCTTCCCTGTCCCTGCTGAAGAAAAGCAGGCCCAAACCATGATGCTGTCACCACCATGTTTGACAGTGGGGATGGTGTGTTCAAGGTGATGAGCTGTGTTGCTTTTACGCCAAACATAACGTTTTGCATTGTTGCCAAAAACTTAAATTTTGGTTTCATCTGACCAGAGCACCTTCTTCCACATGTTTGGTGTGTCTCCCAGGTGGCTTGTGGCAAACTTTAAACAACACTTTTTATGGACATCTTTAAGAAATGGCTTTCTTCTTGCCACTCTTCCATAAAGGCCAGATTTGTGCAATATACGACTGATTGTTGTCCTATGGACAGAGTCTCCCACCTCAGCTGTAGATCTCTGCAGTTCATCCAGAGTGATCATGGGCCTCTTGGCTGCATCTCTGATCAGTCTTCTCCTTGTATGAGCTGAAAGTTTAGAGGGACGGCCAGGTCTTGGTAGATTTGCAGTGGTCTGATACTCCTTCCATTTCAATATTATCGCTTGCACAGTGCTCCTTGGGATGTTTAAAGCTTGGGAAATCTTTTTTTATCCAAATCTGGCTTTAAACTTCTTCACAACAGTATCTCGGACCTGCCTGGTATGTTCCTTGTTCTTCCTGATGCTCTCTGCGCTTTTAACGGACGTCTGAGACTATCACAGTGCAGGTGCATTTATACGGAGACTTGATTACACACAGGTGGATTGCATTTGTCATCATTAGTCATTTAGGTCAACATTGGATCATTCAGAGATCCTCACTGAACTTCTGGAGAGAGTTTGCTGCACTGAAAGTAAAGGGGCTGAATAATTTTGCACGCCCAATTTTTCAGTTTTTGATTTGTTAAAAAAGTTTGAAATATCCAATAAATGTCGTTCCACTTCATGATTGTGTCCCACTTGTTGTTGATTCTTCACAAAAAAATACAGCTTTATATCTTTATGTTTGAAGCCTGAAATGTGGCCATAGGTCGCTCCAAGTTCAAGGGGGGCGAATACTTTCGCAAGGCACTGTACATCTAATAGATTATGGATATGTTAAATATAAAGATAATACTGGCAAGTATATGGGTATTTGCCTGGAGAGGGAAATACATTGAGAGATAAAGACCAGTATTATTGGTAATATGATGGAACTCACCCCTATCACCACTACGGCCATACTGGGAGGGATGCATGGGAACAGTAATCCTAAAGAGAAATGAAGCAATAGGTGAGCTCAGGAATGTTTTCATAATCAGATGCGAGTAAGGATGTCCTAACCCTTATCCTCCTCACCTGCTCTCCTCTCCCTCCAGCAGCTTTCGGTAAGTGGCGATTTCTATGTCCAGGGCCATCTTGACGTTGAGCAGGTCCTGGTACTCCCTCAGGTGTCGGGCCATCTCGTCCTTCAGGTGGTGGATCTCGTCCTCGTGACGGACCACGTTGTCCTGGTAGTTATTGGCCTCCACGCCAAACTGGTCCTCCATCTCACGCATCTGCCTCAGCAGAGCCTCGTTCTGAAAAATACATACATACATACAGTGAGGGCAGGAGGAAATGGGGATTTTATTAAGAGAGTATCTTGCATCTTCAGGATGCCCAGCCCACATGGGCTTATAAAACACTGTATTCCATCACTGGGGGAAGATTGGGGGAGATAATTGGGGGAGGAAATTATAAGGGATTTTGCTCACTCGCATCATCCTCTACTTACATGCCTGACGCACTTGGGTGATTCATGGATGGCAGTCATTTTGGGTTAAGCCTGAGATCATTGTACCATTGTTGCTCACTCAGCCAGTGTAAATTGGGGTTGATTACAGACAAATAGGCAAGTTCTGTGAGGCCTCACCGTGCTCTTCAGTGCATCAATCTCACAGCTGAGGGACTGCATCTGCCTCCTGTGCTCGTTTTGCTCTTGCTTGGCCTGCCTCATAGCATCAGTGTTACGCTTGGCAGAGTCTGTCAGGTCAGCAAACTGCAGGAGCATAGAACAAACACACAAATAAGAACAGGTGTGTGTGTGTGTGTGTGTGCGTGCGTGCGTGCGTGTGTGTGTGTGTGTGTGTGTGCGCGCGTGTGTGTGTTATGTGTGTGATTAGGTCGTTCAAATTTGTGTGTGTGTCCATTGTTCCCCCCTCACCTTGGACTTGTACCACTCCTCAGACTCAAACATGTTCTTGGAGGCAATGTTCTCGTACTGGGCCCTGATGTCCTTGAGGGCAGCGGTCAGGTCAGGCCTGGCAGTCTGGTCCACCTCCATCTTCATTTGCTGGGTCTGGAAACTCACCTGCACCTCTTGGATCTCCTGAGAAGACAAGATCAAGTGAGAGGTCAATTGGGAAAAAAGGCCTCTAAATAGCAGGTTGAATCCAAAAAGGTATGATTATGCATGGATCATCATGAACCATGATTTGTGGTAAACCATTTCAGCAGCTGCATCTACCTCATCATGTAGCTTCTTGAGGAACTCAATCTCATCCATCAGAGACTCAATCTTCCTCTCCAGCTCCAGGCGAGACAGAGTGGCATCATCCACATCCTGGTTCCAGATCAAACTGTTATTAGTAAGTATTTCATCAAACCCCAAACAGGTTAAACAAATATTTTTGGCTTGATCAGATAACTCTAACAGTGAGTGGGATGCAGTATTATATCAACAATGCAATGTCATCAATATTGTGTTTTGTCATACGTATCTTAGTTTGTTTTCATTAGCGCACACTGTTAAAACTGTACATTTAAAAAAAATAAAACAAGCATTTCTTATTAGAGTAGTTCAGATTAGTCCCTCGCCATTTCGGTCTGTTTGTTTCCATTTGGTTCCTACAGATGTAGGATCTTAAATTGACCACCCTGTCGCAGGGGAACTTGCCTGCAATGCAAGACATTTAAAACCTGTAGTGTATTTGAGATTTAAAAGGCTTCTGAAGTTTGCAATTTCCACTTTGAAATTTTAGACTTGAAAAATGCATGGACCCCTACAAAAATGTCCATTAATTAGAATTCACATAATAATTCATATTTCCTGTTTCCGCAGGATTCTTTTTCTGCTGTAGCAAGCTGGCTCAAATTAAGATCCTATATCTGTAGTGAAAACCCATGATTTCACGATTCTCAGAGTTGTAATGTAATCATAATAATCAGCTCTATCTCAGCCAAACAGAAGATGTCACTGTTATGCAGGGCTATGAGGTAAGGGAAGATTTGGGTTGGGCTCTGACATCACAACCGGCATGCCAAATCTGATTATCCAGGCTGAGAATTTCAATCAGACTTTTACCGTCAACTATTGACTCGCTGCCCAATATATTGATTTGGTGTACATTGTGATGGTTTGAGTCTAAGGTGTGTTAACCTTGCGGAAGACAAGCAGGTTGCTCTCAGCCTCAGATCTCTTCTGATTCTCCTCATCCAGTCTGTAAGAAGAAAATACATACAAGGAGAAAATATTTATTACAATCATGCATAGGCCTATGGAAATTCCTGTTGGAGATTCATATTATCTATTTATGGAACCTCAGACCTCCATCTTAGAATACATAAATGAATGGAAATTCCCTATGTAACTCTTTATGGCACTTTAGAACTAATTTTATATCGTTCACAATACTTGGGTTATAGTCTAGGTTTTGTCCAGCTCTGGACAAAGGAAGCTGAAGCCTTGGGACAGGATGGAACATAGTGCTAATTGCATAAGGGCTATCTGAGGGTTTGTCCCAAATCGTAAGCTATTCCCTACATAGGGCTCCGGTCAAAAGGTGTGCACTTTACAGGGAATAGGGTGCCATTTGGGATGCAGATCTAGTATGTCTGGCTGGGTGTCATAGGTCTCCTCCTCAGAAAGAAGCATCAGCTGGCAAAAAGCCTCTGGATCAATTTGGTAATTCACTGTCCTGTAAAAGGATTTGGGAGCGTATCCAATGGGGTCAGCAGCTGCTACATCAAACAAATTTGGCTAATTACCACTTCTTGGAGGTCATCTGGACACACCCTGTCTTAAGCCTGACAGCTCTGGGCATTCTGCCACCAAGGTCTATACTACGTAAGCCTAATAGTATACTGACTGGTCTGACTAAGCCTTCCCTTTCCTAAATGTCAAATGTACTTAACGTTTTATAAGCAGATTTAAAGCGTAACAATATAAAGCCTGGTTGAATAGATATTCGAATAGGTTAAAACAGTTTGATAAATCGTTTGGTTTTGTATTAGTCATCATAGGACAGGGTCATAGAACACAGTGTCTCTTCCACTGTTGTGATGAGTCATCAAAAATTATATCATAAGTCCAATGATATCATTCAGTTCACACCATATCCACTCTGTATCTAACATGGAATCACTGCAGGCTCGCTGGGGATTGGCTGTCCCTGTGGTCAGTCACTTGATTGCTTGACGTGTGCGTGTGTGTGGGGGAGGGTTACTGCATGTGTGGGGCTTGCTGCCTCACCTCATCTTTAATTCATGCCATGTCACAGGGGTCCTTTTTTCCTA
This sequence comes from Oncorhynchus masou masou, assembly GCF_036934945.1. Taxonomy (NCBI): domain Eukaryota; kingdom Metazoa; phylum Chordata; class Actinopteri; order Salmoniformes; family Salmonidae; genus Oncorhynchus; species Oncorhynchus masou. Next base: position 54,244,541 of record NC_088216.1, on the reverse strand, counting down.
ATGGGGACCCAGGCACAGTCCCATCATCACAGGGGGACACTGAACATCCCCTAATGGAGCCACTCTCATTGAGTCACATTGATTTTTCCAGATGCTATTTTTCTCCCCACCTACACCTCCCCCTCTTCCTCCTCTACTGCCTCTTCCCTCTCTCATTCCCCTCCCTCTTCTGTCATCTCTTTACCCCTCTCTGGGCAGGGAAGGGACATGGGGAGTGTTTGTGCGTTTACATGTAGTTAGTGGGTGTCTTCAGAAATTGTAACTCAAATGGGGAAAAATACTGTTTCCCATAACTGGTTGTCTGGCTCTTCTCAAGTTTGAGTTTGAAAGAAAAATATTGTGGTTTGGTTTGAATGGGCTGATGGAACTGCAGTGTAATTTAAAATTAAATGTGTTATTGTCTATATTTACATTCCAAGGATGCAGGAGGTTTCATCTTCCGTTTAATGGCATTTGTTTGATTTAATAAAACATATTTGATTAAATAATCTGCCTCAATAGTTGCTGAGATGTCCATTGAAAGTTTGTAAATACTATATAAATGGTCAAGTAGAAATGTTCTAATACTGTAGTGCATTGTTTTCCTTGGTGTCCCATTCATTGCTTGGTTATGATATGCTGAAGCACTTCATCTTGTTTTTTGTTGGACCCTTCCTGCCCAATGCCATGACATTTAGCGTGTTTGCACACACACACACACACACACACACACACACACACACACACACACACACACACACACACACACACACACACACACACACACACACACACACACACACACACACACACACACACACACACACACACTGCAGTAAAGCACAGAGTGCGGTAGTATGCTGCGGTGCTTTTGTGTTCATCCTTCCAAAGTGCCACACCCCAGCCAGCCCACCACTGCTGGTATGGAGTTTTTGGTTTTGAGCCCAAAGACCCCTGGTCCTGTATCAGTGTTTAAAATACAGCCTATAAATATTGTGGTGTAAGGGCATGTTTAAAGATTAGTGGGGGTGATGGGAGGGTGGTGGTGGTGTGAAAGTCGCAGACTGTACACAGACACACACCCTGTCCCCTCACTGCCCAGAACGTATCGATCAACATCAGAGTATAAAAAACTGCTAGTCTGCCAACTTCCTGAAATACACTCTCAATCGTTACACCCCCCTTTTCAAACACCACTATCTCCCAAAATCTCTCTACATCCCTCATGAACTTCCCAAACAACCACCACCCCCCTACCTCTTGCTCCCAACATCTTTCTACAGTACGTCACCCATGCACCCATGCACTACCCAAGCATCCTACAACCCTCCCTTACCTTAACCCTCACTCTCTCTCATCCATGTCACCCACCTCTGTTTGATAAGGTTCATGTCTTCTGCCAGGTTGTCCCTCTCCACCTGGTACTGGTCCCTCTCCTTTCCCACGTGGTCCAGCTGGCGCCTCAGCTCCCTCAGCTCCTCCTGGAAGAGCTCGGTGGCCCGGTTGGGCTGTCCCTCCTGCTGCTGACCCTTGAACTGGCTCAGCTCCTGCTGCAACCCGCTGTTCTGCTGCTCCAGGTAGTGCACCTTGTCAATGAAGCTGGCGAAGCGGTCGTTGAGGTCCTGCAGCTCCACCTTCTCGTTGCTGCGGGTGGCCAGGAACTCGGCGTTGACCGCGTCGGCCAGCTGGAAGTCCACCTTTTCGTAGGTGAGACGGGGCGGCTGGGTGCTGGAGCGCTGGCGCTGCTGGTGGTGGTAGTTGGAGGAGCGAGTGGGCACCACGGGTGATATAGAGCGCATGTAGTGCCCGCTGGACATTGGCATGCGCGAGTATGAAGGCGAATAGGAGGACATCGAGATGGGGTTGGGGCCCCCGAATGTGCGACGGTAGGAGGTGGAGGCGCGTCCTGAAGGGTGGTTCATTGAAGGGTGGCTCATGGTTGATATTTGGTGGCCTGTAATTTTGCTAACTATTTATTTCGAACTATCTATCTCTCCTTACTGTCTCTGTCTGGTGGAGCCAAAGGTGTCTGGGAGCAGGGAGTGAAGCAACAGGATGTCTGACTGAGGAGTGCTGTGGCTTTTATATACACGAGCTGGACATCCCATCTGCCTCACCCCCATCCCCCGCTGCCTCCCTGCAAACACCCCCTCCTCAGCCACACCCTACTTTCCTCCCTCCTAGTCTCCAGAGCCCCTGCCTCCTTCCTCTATCCATCACTCCTCAACATACATGCAGTCTTAGGCCACTCCCTGGCCCACAGTAGCAGGCCCTCTTCCCCCTTTGTTTTCTCTCTCTCTCTCTCTCTTCCATCTGCCCCTCCCTTTTGTCCATAGCAGGAGGCCAAACTGTTTCCCACCTTAATGCCTTCATCTCTAAAGATGTCCCCATCGCCATGCCCACCTCCCCCCCCACCTTAAAAGCTGATATATCCTTTGTAGGATGCTGTGTCTGCTCCCTGCTTTTTTTCTTCAAATCATCTCCTCCTGTTGCTTTGTCCCACTCCTTGTCACTCTATCGCCTGTCTTCTCTTTCACTGGTAATATCCTTCATTTATCTGTAATGGTACAGTAGATGTACATAAGTGACATCATCAGCATCAATTATGTAAGACATTGGAAAGTTGTTCAACAAAGTACTTTGTGCAAATAAATCCAGAAACAGACATTTGTTTTATTAATCAGGATTTTGTATCACAACGCTCATTTGGTTAAGATTGCAGAGCTGAATTCATTTCCTCTTTCTCTCTCTTTCCTTTATTTCCACGGTAATGGAATACTTTATTGATATTCTGGCAGGCAAGGGCTATGACTGTGCAATTTAATCCTGTATGACCGACTGGTTTAGAGTGATCTCTGTTTGAATCCTGCTCAGCAGATTTCAGATCAACACTTTGTTGTTCTTATATGTAAGATCTGGTCATGTCCTCTGAGCTCAGACACAATGACAATGTAAATGTAGTATTTTCATATTTTTGTGGGTATTGTAGTGAGGTGCGTACTGGCGGCAGAGAAGTCAGGCGCAGGAGAGCGAAAACTGATTTACAACGGTGTCGTTGAATATCTATAAACCACCGTCAACAGAACAATACAATAAATGGGTCAAACAAAACCCGGTGAATATCAGCATACCATTGCACAAGCACTACAAGAAAACAATTACTGACAAGGACATGAGGGGGAACAGAGGGTTAAATACACAACATGTAATTGATGGAATAGGAACCAGGTGTGACAAGACAAACCCAATGGAAAATGAAAAGTGGATCAGCGATGACAAGAAGGTCGGTGAATTCGACCCCTGAACGCCGCCCGAACAAGGAGAGGGACCAAATTCAGCGGAAGTTGTGACAGGTATTTTTCAAACTGAGACAAAGGGTTTTTAGAAAAAATGTATATTGGTTGACCAGTCTAACTTTTCTTGTAACAAAATTAATTAAATACATAACGCTTACTTTGCAGTACATGGGTAGGCTCTGGACTGAGTAATCCTTGAGAATCTGAGGGAGAAGCAGCAGGTTTCCAAGGCGATAGACTTCTTCGTGTGTTTCTCATGAGTCCTGGGTGTGCTGCTGCAGGACAGAGAATTAGTGGTCTGGTAACAAAGAATTTGGAAAGTGACTAGGAGGAATGCTAGGTGTCCAGTAAGGTGTCATTAGCAAAAACCACCCCCCACTAGTGACAAGGAATCTAAGAAAATAAGTCAAAATTGACATTCCAAACAATTTAGTCATATTCAAAATATACAGAAGCATAATATGTTGATAACGAGTGAAAGAATAACTTCTTACTGTATTGAAAATGGTATACTACAGTGGCTATTGCTCAGTTGTTGCTCAGTGTTATTGTACTGCAGTGCATAGCCTCAAAGCAACTTGTAAAAAAGTACACTGTGAAGTTCCAGGAAGCCTAAATGCATTCTACTGCAGACGCAAATTAGTTGCCAGCTCTGTATGTTGGGTTGTGTGGGTTAGTGTGCATGTACACGGAAGACCTGTACTAATTAGCGATTTGTGTCTCTGAACACCTGTGTGTAAAGGGAACACGGATGCCACAAATGGTGTACTGAAGAATACTGTCAGGTGCAACTGTGGTAAAGCCGGTTAAAACAGTGTACAGTAAGGGTATATTTTTCATTTGTGAAATTATTTTAATGTGGTATGAAAATAGAAGGCTTTATGTTTCTAGAACCGTACCGCAATTGAGAGTCGATTCAAGTTTAGATGGAGTATTTGGCTGTTTTGACTGCCAGAGCCAATTTGCCTCTTAACAGAACATGTAAGATCCTGTTCTATAAGAACTATGGTTAGGTTCCTTTAGTCCATAGGTGTCACGTTCATCATAAGGATCGGACCAAGGTGCAAAACAACAAACAACCAAACGAAACGTGAAGCTATATAAACTAGTGCTGACAGGCAACTAAACATAGACAAGATCCCACAACTAACAATGGGAAAAATGGCTACCTAAATTTGATACACAGCTGTCTCTGAATGGGAACCATATCAGGCCAACATAGACATACAAAAACCCTAGATGACAAAAACCATAGACATACAAAATATATATATATAACCAAAATATTTAAAAAACAGAGAATCTAAGGTCAGGGCGTGACAGTACTCCCCCTCAAAGGTGCAGAATCCCGGCCGCAAACCCGAACCTATAGGGGGGCATCTACCCTGGGTGGCGGCTCCGGTTCTGGACGCAGCCCCCTCCTTACACTGATCCCTCCGCTTTTGTGGAACCGGACCGTGGATCGTCGCCGGAGGCTCTGGACTGCAGCTCGTCGCTAGAGGCGCCGGACTGGGGACCGTCGCTAGAGACTCCGGACTGGGGACCGTCACCGGAGACCCCGGACTGGGGACCGTCGCTGGAGGTTCCGGACTGGGACCGTCGCCGGAGGTTCCGGACTGGGAACCGTCGCCGGAAGCTCTGGACTGTGGTGGTGCACTGGAGGTCTGATGCGTGGTACCGGTACAGGTGTTACTGGGCTGATGACACGCACCTCAAGGCGAGTGCATGGAAGAGGCACAAGACGTACTGGACTGTGGATGCGCACTGGAGACCTGATGCGTAGACATACAACAACTAGAGTACCCACCCTAGTCACACCCTGACCTAACCAAAATATATAGAAAAACTGAGAATCTAAGGTCAGGGCATGACAATAGGGTCAGGGCGTGACAATAGGTGGGCAAGTGAAAGACATTCTAGCAATCCATTTTATTGTTGAAGCAATGCAGAGCATGCACCTTGTCTACTGTGGGAGGTTTTCCCTTTCTTTACAGTACATCCCTACCTCCAGGTATATATCTCCCTCCCTCCCCCTCTCCTTCTCCCTCCTGCTCTTTGATTTGCTCCCTCCCATTCCTCTTCTATTCATTTTGAGATCCAAAGACACAAGTACATTTTTGCTCCCAATTATTTAACAATCTCTTTAAAACATTTCATCCATCAAAGTCTCTCTGCCTCTCTCTCTCTCTCTCTCTCTCTCTCTATGTATGGCTGCATGAGTGCAGCAGTACAGCACTTGGCCAGCTGCTACCCATGTCTGGCTTTCTTGGTAATTCATTTCCTGTGTGATGGGCCTTGCACCATAATCTAATCAACCTGCCGTATAGTAAAGAACCTAGTCTTTCGCTCCCTCTCTCTTTCTCCCTGATTCTGTCTTTCCTTGATGGAAGATTACATACACACTACAATTCTTCACTGTTCCTTTTTGGTTTTTATGCATTATTTCTTACATTGTCAGCCCAGAAAATATTAAGTATTATAACATACAGCTGGGAATAACTATAGGATATCAGAGCGATGTCAACTTACCAGCACTACGACCAGGAATACGACTTTTCCGAAGGTGATCCTTTGTTCGAGCCACCCAAGGCATTCCAACTGATTCCAGAGGCTGACCCAACACAATGTCGCCACAGAAGAGGTAGACGGAGCAGCCTTCTAGTCAGACTTCGGAGGCGCGCACACCACCCACCTCTTCCGAGTATATTACTCACTAATGTCCAGATTCTAGACAACAAGGTAGAAGAAATTAGGGCAAGTGTTGCTTTCCAGAGAGAAAGTAGGGATTGTAACATACTCTGTTTCACGGAAACATGGCTCTCTGGGGACATGCTGTTGGAGTCGGTACAGCCACCGGGATTATTTGTGTGTCGCGCCAACAGGAATAAACATTTCTCAGGGAAGAAGAAGGGTGGTCTATGTTTCATAATTAACAACTAATGGTGAAATTGTAAAAACATACAGGAACTCAAGTCATATTGTTCACCTGACCTAGAATTCCTCACAATTAAATGCCGACCATATTATGTCCCAAGAGAATTCTCAGTGGTTATTGTCACAGTCGTCTATATCCAAATTTCTTCAGCCTTCTTCCCCACACTGTCTGTGTGGGTGGACTACTTCAGTTTGTCTGTGATGTGTATGCAGAGGAACTAAAAACTTTCCACCTTCTCCACAGCTGTCCCATCGATGTGGATAGGGGGGTGCTCCCTCTGCTGTTTCCTGAAGTCCACGATCATCTCCTTTGTTTTGTTGACGTTGAGTCAGAGGTTGTTTTTCTGACACCACACTCCGATTGCCCTCACCTCCTCCCGATAGGCTGTCTCGTCGTTGTTGGTGATCAAGCCTACTACTGTTGTGTCATCTGCAAACTTGATGATCAAGTTGGAGGCGTGCATGGCCATGCAGTCTTGGGTGAACAGGGAGTACAGGAGGGGGCTGAGCATGCACCCTTGTGGGGTCCCAGTGTTGAGGATCAGTGAAGTGGAGATGTTGTTTCCTTCCTTCACCACCTGGGGTCGGCCCGTCAGGAAGTCCAGGACCCAATCGAACAGTGCGGGGATGAGACCCAGGGCCACAAAACTAATGATGAGCTTGGAGGGTACTATGATGTTGAATACTGAGCTGTAGTCAATGAACAGCATTCTTACATAAAAAATCAAATCAAATTTTATTTGTCACATACACATGGTTAGCAGATGTTAATGCGAGTGTAGCGAAATGCTTGTGCTTCTAGTTCCGACAATGCAGTAATAACCAACAAGTAATCTAACTAACAATTCCTAAACTACTGTCTTATACACAGTGTAAGGGGATAAAGAATATGTACATAAGGATATATGAATGAGTGATGGTACAGAGCAGCATAGGCAAGATACAGTAGATGGTATCGAGTACAGTATATACATATGAGATGAGTATGTAAACAAAGTGGCATAGTTAAAGTGGCTAGTGATACATGTATTACATAAGGATGCAGTCGATGATATAGAGTACAGTATATACGTATGCATATGAGATGAATAATGTAGGGTAAGTAACATTATATAAGGTAGCATTGTTTAAAGTGGCTAGTGATATATTTACATCATTTCCCATCAATTCCCATTATTAAAGTGGATGGAGTTGAGTCAGTGTCAGTGTGTTGGCAGCAGCCACTCAATGTTAGTGGTGGCTGTTTAACAGTCTGATGGCCTTGAGATAGAAGCTGTTTTTCAGTCTCTCGGTCCCAGCTTTGATGCACCTGTACTGACCTCGCCTTCTGGATGATAGCGGGGTGAACAGGCAGTGGCTCGGGTGGTTGATGTCCTTGATGATCTTTATGGCCTTCCTGTAACATCGGGTGGTGTAGGTGTCCTGGAGGGCAGGTAGTTTGCCCCCGGTGATGCGTTGTGCAGACCTCACTACCCTCTGGAGAGCCTTACGGTTGAGGGCGGAGCAGTTGCCGTACCAGGCGGTGATACAGCCCGCCAGGATGCTCTCGATTGTGCATCTGTAGAAGTTTGTGAGTGCTTCTGGTGACAAGCCAAATTTTTTCAGCCTGCTGAGGTTGAAGAGGCGCTGCTGCGCCTTCTTCACGATGCTGTCTGTGTGAGTGGACCAATTCAGTTTGTCTGTGATGTGTATGCCGAGGAACTTAAAACTCTACTCTCTCCACTACTGTTCCATCAATGTGGATAGGGGGGTGTTCCCTCTGCTGTTTCCTGAAGTCCACAATCATCTCCTTAGTTTTGTTGACGTTGAGTGTGAGGTTATTTTCCTGACCCCACACTCCGAGGGCCCTCACCTCCTCCCTGTAGGCCGTCTCGTCGTTGTTGGTAATCAAGCCTACCACTGTTGTGTCGTCCGCAAACTTGATGATTGAGTTGGAGGCGTGCGTGGCCACGCAGTCGTGGGTGAACAGGGAGTACAGGAGAGGGCTCAGAACGCACCCTTGTGGGGCCCCAGTGTTGAGGATCAGCGGGGAGGAGATGGTGTTACCTACCCTCACCACCTGGGGGCGGCCCGTCAGGAAGTCCAGTACCCAGTTGCACAGGGCGGGGTCGAGACCCAGGGTCTTGAGCTTGATGACGAGCTTGGAGGGTACTATGGTGTTGAATGCCGAGCTGTAGTCGATGAACAGCATTCTCACATAGGTATTCCTCTTGTCCAGATGGGTTAGGGCAGTGTGCAGTGTGATTGAGATTGCATCGTCTGTGGACCTATTTGAGCGGTAAGCAAATTGGAGTGGGTCTAGGGTGTCAGGTAGGGTGGAGGTGATATGGTCCTTGACTAGTCTCTCAAAGCACTTCATGATGACGGAAGTGAGTGCTACGGGGCGGTAGTCGTTTAGCTCAGTTACCTTAGCTTTCTTGGGAACAGGAACAATGGTGGCCCTCTTGAAGCATGTGGGAACAGCAGACTGGTATAGGGATTGATTGAATATGTCCGTAAACACACCAGCCAGCTGGTCTGCGCATGCTCTGAGGGCGCGGCTGGGGATGCCGTCTGGGCCTGCAGCCTTGCGAGGGTTAACACGTTTAAATGTTTTACTCACCTCGGCTGCAGTGAAGGAGAGACCGCATTTTTCCGTTGCAGGCAGTGTCAGTGGCACTGTATTGTCCTCAAAGCGGGCAAAAAAGTTATTTAGTCTGCCTGGGAGCAAGACATCCTGGTCCGTGACGGCGCTGGATTTCTTCCTGTAGTCCGTGATTGACTGTAGACCCTGCCACATGCCTCTTGTGTCTAAGCCGTTGAATTGGGATTCTACTTTGTCTCTGTACTGACGCTTAGCTTGTTTGATAGCCTTACGGAGGGAATAGCTACATTGTTTGTATTCAGTCATGTTACCAGACACCTTGCCCTGATTGAAAGCAGTGGTTCGCGCTTTCAGTTTCACGCGAATGCTGCCATCAATCCAAGGTTTCTGGTTAGGGAATGTTTTAATCGTTGCTATGGGAACGACATCTTCAACGCACGTTCTAATGAACTCGCACACCGAATCAGCGTATTCGTCAATGTTGTTATCTGACGCAATACGAAACATGTCCCAGTCCACGTGATGGAAGCAGTCTTGGAGTGTGGAGTCAGCTTGGTCGGACCAGTGTTGGACAGACCTCAGTGTGGGAGCTTCTTTTTTTAGCTTTTGTCTGTAGGCAGGTATCAGCAAAATGGAGTCGTGGTCAGCTTTTCCGAAAGGGGGGGCGGGGCAGGGCCTTATATGCGTCGCGGAAGTTAGAGTAACAGTGATCCAAGGTTTTTCCACCCCTGGTTGCGCAATCGATATGCTGATAAAATTTAGGGAGTCTTGTTTTCAGATTAGCCTTGTTAAAATCCCCAACAACAATGAATGCAGCCTCCGGATAAATGGTTTCCAGTTTGCAAAGAGTTAAATAAAGTTTGTTCAGAGCCATCGATGTGTCTGCTTGGGGGGGGGGTATATACGGCTGTGATTATAATCGAAGAGAATTCTCTTGGTAGATAATGCGGTCTACATTTGATTGTGAGGAATTCTAAATCAGGTGAACAGAAGGATTTGAGTTCCTGTATGTTTCTTTCATCGCACCATGCCTCGTTAGCCATAAGGCATACACCCCCACCCCTCTTCTCACCAGAAAGGTGTTTGTTTCTGTCGGCGCGATGCGTGGAGAAACCCGTTGGCTGCACCGCTTCGGATAGCGTCTCTCCAGTGAGCCATGTTTCCGTGAAGCACAGAACGTTACAGTCTCTGATGTCCCTCTGGAATGCTACCCTTGCTCGGATTTCATCAACCTTGTTGTCAAGAGACTGGACATTGGCAAGAAGAATGCTAGGAAGTGGGGCACGATGTGCCCGTCTCCGTAGTCTGACCAGAAGACCGCCACGTTTCCCTCTTTTTCAGAGTCGTTTTTTGGGTCGCTGCATGCGATCCATTCTGTTGTCCTGTTTGTAAGGCAGAACACAGGATCCGCGTCGCAAAAACATATTCTTGGTCGTACTGATGGTGAGTTGACGCTGATCTTATATACAGTAGTTCTTCTCGACTGTATGTAATGAAACCTAAGATGACCTGGGGTACTAATGTAAGAAATAACACGTAAAAAAACAAAAAACTGCATAGTTTCCTAGGAACGCGAAGCGAGGCGGCCATCTCTGTCGGCGCCGGAAGCTATTCCTCTTGTCCAGATGTGATGGCGATTGCATCGTCTGTGGACCTATTGGGGCAGTATGCAAAATGCAGTGGGTCTAGGTGATATGATCCTTGACTAGTCTTTCAAAGCACTTCAAACTGGAAACTGGTAACTACATATCATTAGGCTGCATTTATTGTAGCTGGGGATTTTAACAAAGCAAATTTGAGAAAAAGGCTACCGAAATTCTATCAGCATATTGATTGTAGTACCCGGACTGGCAAAACACTGGATCACTGCTACTCTAACTTTCGCAATGCATGAAAGGCCCTCCCCGGCCCTCCTTTGGCAAATCTGACCACGACTCCATTTTGCTTCACCCCTCCAATAGGCAGAAACTCAAACAGGATGTACCCGTGACAAGGACTATTCAACGCTGGTCTGACCAATCGGAATCCATGCTTCAAGATTGTTTTGATCACGCAACTGGGACATATTCCAGGTAGCCTCAGAGAATAATATAGATTGATATGCTGATTCGGTGAGTGAGTTTATAAGGAAGTGCATAGGAGATATTGTACCCACTGTGACTATTAAAACCTACCCTAACCAGAAACTGTGGATGGATGGCGGCATTCGTGCAAAACTGAAAGAGCGAACCACCGCATTTAACCATGGAAGGATGACCGACGTGGCCGACGTGAATAAAACATTTAAACGTGTTAACCCTCGCAAGCCTGCCGGCCCAGACGGCATCCCTAGTCGTGTCCTCAGAGCATGCGAAAACCAGCTGGCGTGTTTACGGACATATTCAATCTCCCTATCCCAGTCTGCTGTCCCCACGTGCTTCAAGATGGCCACCATTGTTCCTGTTCCCAAGAAGGCAAAGGTAACTGAACTGAATGACTATCGCCCCGTAGCACTCACTTCTGTCATTATGAAGTGCTTTGAGAGACTAGTTAAGAATCATATCACCTCCACTTTACCTGTCACCTAGACCCACTGCAATTTGCTTACCGCCCCAATAGATCCACAGACGATGCAATCGCCATCACATCTGGACAAGAGGAATAATGTACCTATGTAAGAATGCTGTTCATTGACTAAAGCTCAGTATTCAACACCATAATACCCTCCAAGCTCATCATTAAGTTTGAGGCCCTTGGTCTCAACCCCACCCTGTGTGATTGGGTCCTGGACTTCCTGACGGGCCGCCCCCAGGTGGTGAAGGAAGAAGACATCTCCATTTCGCTGATCCTCAACACTGGGGCCCCACAAGGGTGTGTGCTCATCCCCCTCCTGTATTCCCTGTTCACCCATGACTGCATGGCCGATGATCGTGGACTTCAGGAAACAGCAGAGGGAGAACCCCCCTATCCACATCAATTGGACTGCAGTGGAGAAGGTGGAAAGTTTTAAGTTCCTCTGCGTACACATCACGGACAAACTGAAATGGTCCACCCACACAGACAGTGAGGTGAAGAAGGCTGAAGAAATTTGGCAAAAAACGTCACAAACTTTTGCAGATGTACAATTGAGAGCATCCTGTCTGGCTGTATCACTGCATGGTACGGCATCTGCAACGCCCACAGCCGCACTTCTCTCTAGATGGTGGTGCAGTCTGCACAACGCATCACCGGTGGCAAACTACCTGCCCTCCAGGACACCAACAGCACCCGATGTCACAAGAAGGCCAAAAAGATCAAGGACAACAAACACCTGAGCCACTGCCTGTTCACCCTGCTACCATCCAGAAGGCGAGGTCAGTATCGGTGCATTGAAGCTGGGATCGAGGACTGAAAAATAGCTTCTATCTTAAGGTCATCAGACTGTTAACAGCCATCACTAACACAGAGGCTGCTGCCGACACACAGACTCAAATCATTGACCACTTTAATAAATGGAACACTTAGTCACTTTATTAATGCCACTTTAATAATGATGTTTACATATCTTGCATTACTCATCCTATATGTATATACTGTATTTTATACCATCTATTGCATCTTGCCTATGCCGCTCGGTCATTGCTCATCCATATATTTATATGTAATATTCTTATTCCATCCCTTTACTTAGATTTGTGTGTATTAGGTAGTTGTTGTGGAATTGTTAGATTACTTGTTGATATTGCTGCAGTCGGAACTAGAAGCACAAGCATTTCGCTACACTCGCCATATCATCTGCTAAGCATGTGTATGTGACCAATACCATTTGATTTGGCATGAGGCAACATGCTCCGTATGTTATCATTCTCCTCCTGATTATCTAACCTCAACAGTCAAGCTCTAAGTTAATGATCTGCAAGTAAGAACAAAAATTATAAATTCAAGTATAATTCATAAAGTATTTGTGTTATAACAGTACCGTAAACCATTCATAAGAAAATGCCATGCTGGGGAGACGCCATTGTATTCTATTATTTTGTCATACACAGATTACTCAATATTTATACATAATGGAGCTGCTGTCTGGAATGTTAAAATAATGTGGTCTCAGACTTTGGGCACATAGCCGCAGGAAGTTGTTTTGGGGGTCGGTGTACACTCTGTCCTCATCTCTGGCATTATAGCAGAGCCAAACAAAGGCCAGGAAAATATCAGCCCATACCTCATGTCAATGCATGATACTTAAGAGGATTATTTAATCAGACCCAGACCACTTCCACAAAATACAATTAAAATATTCCAAATCTCAAGAGGTTTCCAAAATAATTTTGCATACAGTAGACACTGCAACCATCACTCTCCACTGAAGACCTTATATTCAAAGTTCAGGCCTTTCACCTCAGCAGTCAATTGCCCATAAAGGAAGAGAATAGGAAATGCTCTTGTAGCTTGTTTTGAACATGTTCACTTCACTCACACAGGGAGTTGATGACACCGGTATGAATGTAATAAGATGCTACTCTTTTATAGCTCTGAAGTACAGGTCAGAGGTCTTTAATATTAACACCGCTAACAATAATTCAGAGGACAACTATTTGTAATTGAAGGGTATGTGGATACCATCCAAAGTGCCCCTTACTGACATCAAATTACTGAGGACAGGTAGCTAATATATATATATATATATATATACACACAGCCTAAGCGCACAATTATCGATGACATACACAAACTTCCTCTATATCAAACCAGAATGTGTCAAATGCTCAATCAAGAACAAAGGAGTCGTTTTGCTGAAGAGGGATCAAAAGACTGTTGTCCCACATTGGTTCTCCTATTCCGACTATATTTGCATAGATTTTATGAAACAGTCCCAATGTTCAGCCTCATTCAGAGCAAGCTGTGATATCCAACACAGCAGAGCAATCATAGTGAGTGCTGTATTATGAGACATTACTTCATTTTATGTGGATGCCAAGTTATCATTTGATTTTGTATGCAGGGTAATGAACCACAAACAAGTTTACAAACATTGAAATTGACTTTTATTGCAAGAAAATAGAGCAATATTTAAAAGTCAAGGTTACAAAGGGACAGAAAAACATTGTTCCATGAGGAATGGTTGAATGTGTTGAGACAGGCTGAAGTTTCCTGATACTTCTTAGTACTCTTCTCCCTCATCCTCTCCTTCCACGCTGTCTGCGCCCACCTCCTCATAATCTTTCTCCAGGGCAGCCATGTCTTCCCTGGCCTCAGAGAACTCTCCCTCCTCCATACCCTCACCTACGTACCAGTGCACGAATGCACGCTTGGCATACATCAGGTCAAACTTGTGGTCAAGGCGGGCCCAAGCCTCAGCCACTGCAGTGGTGTTGCTAAGCATGCACACTGCCCTCTGGACCTTGGCCAGATCTCCACCAGGTACCACAGTTGGGGGCTGGTAGTTGATACCAACCTTGAAACCAGTTGGGCACCAGTCTACAAACTGGATGGAGCGTTTTGTTTTGATGGTGGCAATGGCAGCGTTAACGTCTTTGGGCACAACGTCACCACGATACAGCAGACAGCAGGCCATGTACTTGCCGTGACGTGGGTCACATTTCACCATCTGATTACATGGCTCAAAACAGGCATTTGTGATCTCTGAAACAGTCAGCTGCTCATGGTAAGCCTTCTCTGCTGAGATCACTGGGGCATAGGTGGCAAGGGGGAAGTGGATACGGGGATAGGGCACCAAGTTGGTCTGGAACTCTGTCAGATCAACATTGAGGGCACCGTCGAATCGGAGGGAAGCAGTGATGGAGGACACAATCTGGCTGATCAACCTGTTCAGGTTGGTGTAGGAAGGACGCTCGATATCCAGGTTCCTACGGCAGATGTCATAGATAGCCTCATTGTCTACCATGAAAGCACAGTCAGAATGCTCCAGGGTGGTGTGGGTGGTCAGGATTGAGTTGTAGGGCTCAACAACAGCTGTGGACACCTGGGGAGCTGGGTAGATGGAGAACTCAAGCTTGGACTTCTTGCCATAGTCAACAGACAGGCGTTCCATTAACAGGGAAGTGAAACCAGAACCGGTACCACCTCCAAAGCTGTGGAAGACCAGGAAGCCCTGGAGGCCAGTGCACTGGTCAGCCTGGAGAGAAGGAGGAGATGTTTCAAATGTATTGTTAATTGAGTAAAGTAGGCAGGTATTACCATGTACAATAAGACATCACTAGAGGTTCTTTGAGATTCTCACCAGTTTGCGGATCCTGTCCAGAACCAAGTCGATGATCTCTTTGCCGATGGTGTAATGCCCACGGGCGTAGTTGTTGGCTGCATCCTCCTTCCCAGTGATCAGCTGCTCAGGGTGGAAGAGCTGGCGGTAAGTTCCAGATCGCACCTCATCTGGAGAAAGATCAGTTAGCTTTTCTCAAGACTAAGGAGATATACCAATGTTAGCAGAACCTCATTGCTTCAAGACAGTGATCTTACCAATGACAGTGGGCTCCAGATCCACAAACACAGCCCTGGGGACGTGCTTGCCAGCTCCAGTCTCACTGAAGAAGGTGTTAAAGGAGTCGTCACCTCCTCCAATGGTCTTGTCACTGGGCATCTTGCCATCTGGTTGGATCCCATGCTCAAGACAGTACAGCTCCCAGCATGCATTGCCGATCTGGACTCCAGCCTGGCCCACATGGACCGAGATACACTCACGCTGTGGGAAAATGAACAATCACGTAAAATTGAGTGCTCAGATATTAGTAGTCTTTCCTACAGATGAGTTCCAGTTATTTAAAAAAGCCTTTTCACGAGGAAGACATTTTGGCTGTATGGGCTTGTGTACCTGTATGTCTATGACTCAAGTTATGCATAGCTTTGGATCTAAATCAAGCACACCCTGGTCACCTGACTCAGTGTGTAAGTGATTATATGCAGCTATGAGGGAGACAGACCTGCTCTGTGTTGGTGCTGCAGAGAAAGCACATGACTACAGGCAGCAGATTTTGGAGTAGAGTAAGTCTATTCATGGCTCTAAATTATTGAGGGGTTTAGCCTCTTCTAAATTTAATCAAGATTTAGACAAATGTAAGGATATACTTCCAGACCATTATTAAAATACGTTTTGGTGATTATTAGTGTATAACTTAGGCTACTACATGTCTATGACTCATTTTAAAGATTTATATTTAAATCAATGTGGCCTAATCAAACCATGAGAAAGAATTGACAGGATTTACGTGTTACATCTGTGTTATTGGCTATGGCACTGTCATTCGGTGCTCATGACAATGGGAGTGATTATAGCTGTCGACTGTGGTAATCCTAGATGTAACGTTACTGAAAATCAGCATGGCAAGGATTAACTATGTATGGGTCGGCAGAAAAATCCCTGATATGGCACAATTGACACTAGCCTACTCTGAAGAGTGGAGTTGGATTTTTTCAGCGACCCGATTTTTTTTTTGTTTATCTAAATTGATTCAGATTGAGCCAAATCGGCTATGACATTGAAAGGGCAACTCCCCTTTCCAACGAAACGAAATGGCGTCGTCTAAAATAAAAGTGTACATGTCTATGCCTCTGGAGTATATGGGACTACAATATAATCGGGTTATAATGATTGATATAGGCTGGAGCAGCCCGTCTAGTTTCCTTTATTTGCACAAAATGAGAAAGGTCTCAGTGGTCTGACTCTCGGTTTATTCAGGTATTGACAAGAATGTAACGACATCTGCCTACCCAGACATTTGATTATTATTCTATACAAGGTCCTGCCCCTCGAACTTCCACCGGCAACAGGCTATAAAAAAATATCTGCAATAAATCACGATTAAGTCATCTCGATGGTGTGTCAGATTATTTCCTATTTTACTGCGTTTGCATTGTAGACTAGTTATGAATATGACAACGACACATGTTCACTACAAAGGCATGCCACTTTCCGCAATGCAACAAAGCAAGAATAGCCTACTATGGTCAATGAGCGGGGAGAGGAGGAGAGGGCTAAATGCCGCCCTACATAAGGAATCAAAGACCTCAATCTGTGGCGCAGTCCTAACTATTTGTGTCACATCGAATAATGTCTGTCACTGTGGGGAAAAAATAAAAATCATACAAAATATAATCGTGTTAGACAATAGAAGATATAGGCAACAGGTATCAATTATGGTGTCATGTTTTGTTGATAATCCATAATCTAATTTTATTACACGATCATGACACATTTAAAGAAGTCTACATTACAATTCTCGTCATTTTCATATTCAAACTTACCATGTCTAAGATGAGGAGTTTTATAAGAGCAGTAAAGATAAAATAAGAAGCAGTAGATTAAAGACCAACTCTCACAGACGGACCTTTAGGAGTCTAATGTGAGAAGTTTCAGTAATGTGTAAGGGTGGGGCTTTATATAGGCTACTGATTATGACGGTCCGCCACATTTGGGCGGGCTTTAGACTGAAATTTACCGCCCATCTGGGGAAAAGAAGAGGCGTTTTTGCTCGTTCTATTGGACCATTTGAAGGAGGACCATTTGAGGACCACGAAAGAAGGAAATGGCGTGAAAGTGTTACCTACGACCAACCATATCATGTCTAAATGGATCCATCTTTGGTCAAATTTACTTCAAAAGTTTTTCTGCTTTTTTTGCATTTTAGCTAACCCTTTTCCTAAACTTAACCTAATTGTCCTAACATGCCATGCTAATTCACCTAACCTGCTGCTTAAGCTCTTCTAAACCTGCTACGAAAAGTAAATTCTGACAAAAGCTGGATATTCTCCAGCCATGATCCTACAACCAAAGTACAATGCCGTGAAGTTAAGCAAATTCCCACAGCAAGGTTTTACAACTATTTTGATAGCCAATTAATTTGAAAATGATAACAATGTAGGCCTAACCTTTGACACCATCTTTATCTGTCATCTTTAGTTTTTTAAATTTGCCCTAGGCTATATGATTTTGCTTTAGATTGAATCATAATTCTTGATTTATTTTTTGGATCTGCTTGATATAAGTCTATTGCAGCCTAGAATCTTTCTACATTGACTTTGTAACTAATTTGGAGGACACAGCTGTCATTTTACTGGTCTCAAGGAAGCACTTCTCCCTCTTTTTAAAAACTGCTGGGTCATTAAAGCGGGCTGTTGCACAGGGTATTATAGTTTGGGTTTTACATATCAGTTTTAATTTATATTCATTTTTCGATTTTAATTTGGAGTTTAGTTTCAGTTAGTTTTCAGACCTGATTGTCACGTTCTGACCCTAGTTCTTGTGTTATTTGTTTGTTTTAGTTGGTCAGGACGTGAGTTGGGTGGGCATTCTATGTTTTGTGTTTCTAGGTTGGTTTTCTGTGTTCCGCCTAGTATGGTTCTCAATCAGAGGCAGGTGTCGTTAGTTGTCTCTGATTGAGAATCATACGTAGGTAGCCTGGATTTCACTGTTGTTTTGTGGGTGATTGTTTCCGTGTCTGTTCGCCACACGGCACTGGTTTGGTTTTGTTCACGTTTATTGTTTTGTATTTATGTTGAGTTTTTAATATTAAAAACCATGGACACTTACCATGCTGCATCTTGGTCCGATCCTTGCTATACACCTCTGCAGAGGAAGAGGAGGAAAACCTTTACACTGATTTGCTACTTTTTTTATTTAGTTTCAGTTATATACAAATATTTATATTTCGTTTTGTATTATTTAGTTTTAGTGTTATGGACAGAAAGCATGCATGGGCCAGGCTAGGAGCCATTTGTGTTATATAGTTTGTTGTGTGTTTTTTGGGATGTCACTTCTTGCAGCCTGGGGGCAGTAATACATAGTGTGAGGGGTTAGAGGTTTTGTTAGGTTTAAAGGTACAATCAGCAATTGCTTCATACATTTTTGGAATTATAAATTAATGATATGTACCCATTGATTCTTGAAGAATATAACTTATAAATGCCTCATGAGCTTACTTCAACTGTCGATACCCATCACAACCCAACATATAAGCTTTTTTACTCCAATGTTTATAAACAAAGTAAATATAAACAAATATTGTAACGCCTCAAAACATGGGTGAAACTATAATTTTGGATATCATGGATGGTCAGTCTTTGACTCCATAGTTCTCTATGAATTTTAGAGCGGTTACATTTCCCCAGCTTCATCCCTCAGCCAAAAATGCTGATTGGCCCTTTACATTATAAAGTCAATCTCAATATGACTTGGATTTGAAAGGAATAGCTCTGAAACTGGTAAAAAAAAAGATATGGTGAAAGGTAACTCACCCATGTTTACACCAATCCAATGCTTTTTCACCTCAGTAGGACATGTAAGAATAATCAAGTTATCGACTAGCCGATTCTTTCACTGTTCTCTAGAGATGGCTGATAGTGATGTAGTCTTGGATATCCCAGACATTGGAGCATCGTAAACTAGGCAAGCAACCTGTCTGTCTAGACAGCATAGACTGTAAAAAGAATAGACGGAGCCATCGATGACGTCACCTCATATTTTCCTATGTGAAGTCTTAGTAGCGCATTAGAAGATCAGTGTCGCCATTTTGCTTCATGGAGGCGTTTTCGGAAACATTGCATGCACAGTTTGAGCTACTCTAGGACATGACGTTGCAGGCATGCTTATTGCTGCTTCCTCTCATTGAGTATCTCAAGTTGAAGGCTGACCGGGGTACTGCAGGCTGCAAATGATCCTTATAACTTCAAGGACATACTTCTGGTGAAATAGAAGCAAGTATTGATCGTTTTTTTATACCCATTAATATTGACCACGATCTTGCTTTTGGAAAACATTGCCTGCAGTCCCCCGGTAGGCCTTGAACTTGAAATCCTCACTTAGAGGGGGAAGTTGTTCTCCCGTAGTCAAGAGAGACTAATAGTGATGCACAAACTAAGCCTATTTCAAACATCACCATCTCCTGGCAGCATTTACCCACCAGATTCATTAGCTTGAAAACCCCATTAGATTTTTGAACATAATTCATGATGTTTTACATTTTATTAGAGTTAGTTTTAAAGTCAAGGATAATAGTTTCAGTATAGTTTTAGTTTTTCAAACGGGTTTGTGAATTATTGTATTTCAGTTTATGAAATATATTTCTTCATGATTAGTTTCAGTTTACTATAATAACCTTGCTATTGCATGGACAGTGATCTGTCAGTGGAGTATGTCTGGTACAGTGCAGGCTTACTCAGGAAACAGCAGACACTAGACACATACCAAACCACAGGATGGAGCCAGAGTTTTTGAATATGAATCTCATCATAGATATTTTTTATAAAGTCTTGCAGCAGTCCATAGAGAATGATAGAGGCCTCTAGTGGCCAAATATTAGCATGGGCAGTGCCATTGAGGGCTTCCAACATTTTAATGTAGTCAACTGGGTGGGACTTACCAACTTCATTGGCTAATCCCACCTGGTGACCATTGGCTGATCCCACCATGACATGTTGGAGTCATGTGGCAGCAGGTAGCCTAGTGTTTTTTAATCTTTATTTAACAAGGCAGGTCTGTTTTCAATGACAGCCTAGGGACAGTGGGTTAACTGCATTGCTCAGGGGAAGAACAACAGCTTTTTTTACCTTGTCTGCTCAGGGATTTGATCTTGCAACCTTTCAGGTTACTAGTCCAACGCTCTAACCACTAGGCTACCTTCCGCCCCTTAAGAGTGTAAGAGGTTAAGAGTGTTGGCCCAGTAACCAAAAGGTTGATGTGCCCTTGAGTAAGGCACTTAAACCTAATTGCTCGTGTAAGTCGCTCTGGTTAAGAGCATCTGCTAAATGACAAAACAAATGTTGTTGTCCTGTTGGAAAGTTAACCTTCGCCCCAGTCTGAGGTCCTGAGAGCTCTGGAGCAGGTTTTCATCAAGGATCTCTGTACTTTGCTCTGTTCGTCTTTGCCTCGATTCTGACTAGTCTCCCAGTCCCTGCCACTGAAAAATATTCCCACATCATAATTCTGCCACCACCATGCTTCACCATAGGGATGGTGCCAGGTTTCCTCCAGACGTGACGCTTGGCATTCAGGACAAAGAGTTCAATCTTGGTTTCATCAGACCAGAGAATCTTGTTTCTCATGGTATAAGAGTCTTTAGGTGCCTTTTGGCAAACTCCAAGCAGGGTGTCAGGTGCTTTTTACTGAGGAGTGGCTTCCGTCTGGCCACTACCATAAAGGCCTGATTGGTGGAGTGTTGCAGAGATGGTTGTCCTTCTGGAATGTTCTCCCATCTCCACAGAGGAACTCAAGAGCTCTGTCAGAGTGATCATCGAGTTCTTGGTCACCTCCCTGACCAAGGCCCTTCTCCCCCAAATGCTCAGTTTGACTGGGTGGCCAGCTCTCGGAAGAATCTTGGTGGTTCCAAACTTCTTCCATTTAAGAATGATGGAGGCCACTATGTTTTTGGGGACTTTCAATGCTGCAGAAATGCTGCAGAAAACCACTTTATTTTAAGAATGTGAAATGTCAGAATAATAGTAGAGAGAATGATTTATTTCAGCTTTTATTTCTTTCATCACATTCCCAGTGGGTCAGAAGTTTACATACACCCAATTAGTATTGGTAGCATTGCCTTTAAATTGCTTAACTTGGGTCAAACGTTACGGGTAGCCTTCCACAAGCTTCCCACAATAAATTGGGTGAATTTTGGCCCATTCCTCCTGACAGAGCTGGTGTCACTGAGTCAGGTTTGTAGGCCTCCCTGCTCGCATGCGCTTTTTCAGTTCTGTCCACACATTTTCTACAAGATTGAGGTCAGGGCTTTGTTGTACCTTGACTTTGTTGCCCTTAAGCCATTTTGCCACAACTTTGGAAGTATGCTTGGGGTCAATGTCCATATGGAAGACCCATTTGTGACCAAGCTTTAACTTCCTGACTGATGTCTTGAGATGTTGCTTCAATATAGCCACATAATTGTCCCTACTCATGATGCCATCTATTTTGTGAAGTGCACCAATCCCTTCTGCAGCAAAGCACCCCCACAACATGATGCTGCCACCCCCGTGCTTCATGGTTGGGATGGTGTTCTTCGGCTTGAAAGCCTCCACCTTTTCCCTCCAAACATAACAGTGGTCATCATGGACAAACAGTTTTATTTTTGTTTCATCAGACCAGAGGACATTTCTCCAAAAAATACAATCTTTGTCCCCATGTGCATTTGCAAACCGTAGTCTGGCTTTTTTATGGTGGTTTAGGAGCAGTGGCTTCTTCCTTGCTGAGTGACCTTTCAGGTTATGTCGATATAGGACTCATTTTACTGTGGATATAGATACTTTTGTACCTGTTTCCTTCAGCATCTTTACAAGGTCCTTTGTTGTTGTTCTGGGATTGATTTGCACTTTTCGCACCAAAGTACGTTCATCTCTAGGAGACAGCATGTGTCTCCTTCCTGAGTGGTATGACGGCTGTGATCCCATGGTGTTTATACTTGCGTACTATTGTTTGTACAGATGAACGTGGTACCTTCAGGCATTTGGAAATTGCTCCCAAGGATGAACCAGACTTGTGGAGGTCTACAATTTTCTTTCTGAAGTCTTGGCTGATTTCTTTTGATTTTCCCATGATGTCAAGCAAAGAGGCACTGAGTTTGAAGGTAGGCCTTGAAATACATCCACAGGTACACCTCCAATTGACTCAACTGATGTCAATTAGCCTATCAGGAGCTTCTAAAGCTATGACGTAATTTTCTGGAATTTTCCAAGCTGTTTAAAGCCATAGTCAACTTAGTCTATGTAAGTTTATGACCCACTGGAATTGTGATACAGTGAATTATAAGTGAAATAATATGTCTGTTGGAAAGATTACTATTATTAATAATCTGTCTGTTGGAAAAATTTCTATTATTAAATTATTAAATTACTATTATCAATTAGTAGATGTCCTAACATACTTGCCAAACTAGTTTGTTAACAAGAAATTTGTGGAGTGGTTGACAAACAAGTTTTAATGACTCAACCTAAGCGTATGTAAACCTCCGACTTCAACTGTATGTACAGTGCCTTGCGAAAGTATTCGGCCCCCTTGAACTTTGCGACCTTTTGCCACATTTCAGGCTTCAAACATAAAGATATAAAACTGTATTTTTTTGTGAAGAATCAACAACAAGTGGGACACAATCATTAAGTGGAACGACATTTATTGGATATTTCAAACTTTTTAACAAATCAAAAACTGAAAAATTGGGCGTGCAAAATTATTCAGCCCCTTTACTTTCAGTGCAGCAAACTCTCTCCAGAAGTTCAGTGAGGATCTCTGAATGATCCAATGTTGACCTAAATGACTAATGATGATAAATACAATCCACCTGTGTGTAATCAAGTCTCCGTATAAATGACCCTGCACTGTGATAGTCTCAGAGGACCGTTAAAAAAGCAGAGAGCATCATGAAGAACAAGGAATACACCAGGCAGGTCCGAGATACTGTTGTGAAGAAGTTTAAAGCCGGATTTGGATACAAAAAGATTTCCCAAGCTTTAAACATCCCAAGGAGCACTGTGCAAGCGATAATATTGAAATGGAAGGAGTATCAGACCACTGCAAATCTTTCAGCTCATACAAGGAGAAGACTGATCAGAGATGCAGCCAAGAGGCCCATGATCACTCTGGATGAACTGCAGAGATCTACAGCTGAGGTGGGAGACTCTGTCCATAGGACAACAATCAGTCGTATATTGCACAAATCTGGCCTTTATGGAAGAGTGGCAAGAAGAAAGCCATTTCTTAAAGATATCCATAAAAAGTGTTGTTTAAAGTTTGCCACAAGCCACCTGGGAGACACACCAAACATGTGGAAGAAGGTGCTCTGGTCAGATGAAACCAAAATTGAACTTTTTGGCAACAATGCAAAACGTTATGTTTGGTGTAAAAGCAACACAGCTCATCAGCCTGAACACACCATCCCCACTGTCAAACATGGTGGTGGCAGCATCATGGTTTGGGCCTGCTTTTCTTCAGCAGGGACAGGGAAGATGGTTAAAATTGATGCGAAGATGGATGGAGCCAAATACAGGACCATTCTGGAAGAAAACCTGATGGAGTCTGCAAAAGACCTGAGACTGGGACGGAGATTTGTCTTCCAACAAGACAATGACAATGACAATGATCCAAATGCTCTCCATCCAACCTCACTGAGCTCAAGCTGTTTTGCAAGGAGGAATGGGAAAAAATTTCAGTCTCTCGATGTGCAAAACTGATAGAGACATACCCCAAGCGACTTACAGCTGTAATCGCAGCAAAAGGTGGCGCTACAAAGTATTAACTTAAGGTGGCTGAATAATTTTGCACACCCAATTTTTCAGTTTTTGATTTGTTAAAAAGGTTTGAAATATCCAATAAATGTCGTTCCACTTCATGATTGTGTCCCACTTGTTGTTGATTCTTCACAAAAAAATACAGTTTTATATCTTTATGTTTGAAGCCTGAAATGTGGCAAAAGGTCGCAAAGTTCAACGGGGGCCGAATACTTTCGCAAGGCACTGTAAATAAGGTATGTCTGTTTGTCATTTGTAATAAATTTGCAACAATTCTAAAAACCAGTTTTCAATTTGTCATTATGGGGTATTGTGTGTATATTACTGAAATGTTTTATTTATTTAATCCATTTTAGAACAAGGCTGTAACGTAACAAAATGTGGAAAAAGTAAAGCAGTTTGAATACTTTCTGAAGGCACTGGACAAATATTAGTGCTCTATCGATCAATCTCTATCTACCAGCCCAACTACATTAGCAAACTGCTGAGGATAACAATATGTCAAATTGCCTGCTGAAGAATATAACATTACAAATGTTTCATCAGTATGAAAACTGAGCTTAGACAGAGACAGACATGCTTAGTCTAGATAAAAGTAATGTTTGCAAAATAATTATTTTACTTGGGTATATAAACCTACTGATATCAATTTACTGTGTGGTCACTGATCTGTATGTGACTTATAACATTGTTACATGATGTCATAACAGAGACAGAGAACAAACTTCTTTATTGATGATAATTTTATTAGGATCTCGCTACAAAAGCACAGATTAAGCAAGGACATCAGCCTTTGTGAGTGAGCATATTTTAAGACTTGTAGACTACACCTTACCATTCTGCTACTTCATTATATTGGTTGTTCAAGGCAGAATCATACACTCTTAGAAAAAAGGTTATATCTAGAACCTAAAAGGGTTCTTTGGCTGTCCCTGTTAGAGAACCCTTTGAAGAACCCTTTTTGGTTCACGGTTGAACCCTTTTGGAACTCAAAAGGGTTTTTACCTGGAACCAAAAATGATTCACCTGGAAGCAAAAAGGGTTATCTTATGGGGACGGTGGAAGAACCCTTTTGGAACCCTTTTTCTAAGAGTGTAGTGGAAACAATTCAGTCATTCTCAGCTCTGGGTCACATAGGAATGCGTGAATTTGGCAGGGTATTTAATACTCCTCTCCCTCCTCCTCTCCCTCTCCCTCAATGGAGTCGACACCCACCTCCTCATAATCTTTCTCCAGGGCAGCCATGTCTTCTCTGGCCTCAGAGAACTCTCCCTCCTCCATACCCTCACCTACGTACCAATGCACGAAAGCACGCTTGGCATACATCAGGTCAAACTTGTGGTCAAGGCGGGCCCAGGCCTCTGCAATAGCAGTGGTGTTGCTAAGCATGCACACTGCCCTCTGGACCTTGGCCAGATCTCCACCAGGTACCACAGTTGGGGGCTGGTAGTTGATACCAACCTTGAAACCAGTTGGACACCAGTCTACAAACTGGATGGAGCGTTTTGTTTTGATGGTGGCAATGGCAGCGTTAACGTCTTTGGGAACAACGTCGCCACGGTACAGCAGACAGCAGGCCATGTACTTGCCGTGACGTGGGTCACATTTTACCATCTGATTACATGGCTCAAAGCAAGCATTGGTGATCTCAGACACAGAGAGTTGCTCATGGTAAGCCCTCTCTGCTGAGATCACTGGGGCATAGGTGGCCAGGGGGAAGTGGATACGGGGATAGGGCACCAAGTTGGTCTGGAACTCTGTCAGATCAACATTGAGGGCACCATCGAATCGGAGGGAAGCAGTGATGGAGGACACAATCTGGCCAATCAACCTGTTAAGATTAGTGTAGGACGGACGCTCAATATCAAGGTTCCTACGGCAGATGTCATAGATAGCCTCATTGTCTACCATGAAAGCACAGTCTGAATGTTCCAGGGTGGTGTGTGTGGTCAAGATGGCGTTGTAGGGCTCAACAACAGCTGTGGACACCTGGGGAGCTGGGTATATGGAGAACTCAAGCTTGGACTTCTTGCCATAGTCAACAGACAGGCGTTCCATTAACAGGGAGGTGAAACCGGAACCGGTGCCACCTCCAAAGCTGTGGAAGACCAGGAAGCCCTGGAGGCCAGTGCACTGGTCAGCCTGGAGAGAAGGAGAGATGTTCAGATCATTATGGTTGGACAACGACAAGAAATATAAAGGATGCACAATATGGCATCACTAGAGGTTGTAGGAGATTCTCACCAGTTTGCGAGTCCTGTCCAGAACCATGTCTATGATCTCTTTGCCGATGGTGTAATGACCACGGGCGTAGTTGTTGGCTGCATCCTCCTTCCCAGTGATCAGCTGCTCAGGATGGAAGAGTTGGCGGTAAGTTCCTGTGCGCACCTCATCTGGAAAAAGAAAGAGCTTTTATCTGAAGAAGTCAAGAATGATACACACAAAAAAAGGAAGGTTCCTTAAGGGTTCTTTGGGAAGGGTGATGGTTCTATGTGATAATTAAAATGTAGGGGTGGTGGCTGATTATAAAATTAATTATTTGTGTGCAGCCTTGAGTGAGAGTGTTGTTCCAGTTGATCTAATCTGTTGTGTTATGCTATTATGTATTTGGCACTCATTTGTTTTTAGTGTGTTGCACAGTGTCATCATTATTGTTTCAAGACAAAGTGATCTTACCAATGACAGTGGGCTCCAGATCCACAAACACAGCCCTGGGGACGTGCTTGCCAGCTCCAGTCTCACTGAAGAAGGTGTTAAAGGAGTCGTCTCCTCCTCCAATGGTCTTGTCACTGGGCATCTGACCATCAGGCTGGATCCCGTGCTCCAGACAGTAGAGTTCCCAGCATGCATTGCCCATCTGGACTCCAGCCTGACCCACGTGTACTGAGATACATTCACGCTGGTTCAAAAAATTAAAAAGTATATAATTAATTTAAAAAATAAATGTAATTGAGGCAAGTGTCCTAACTTTTCATAATCACATTCCAAGAAATGTATAGTAAATTACAACCAGACCATTTAAAAAAAAGTCATAATGAGACCATTGGAGTCTGGATGTGTGCTTTTGCGCCGGTTTCCCGGACACAGATTCATCTTAGTCATGGACTAAAAAGGTATTTCAATGGAGATTCTCCATTGACCATGCTTTGTAATCCAATACTAGGTTTATCTGAGTCAGGGAAACCTGCCCTTGATGTCTGAATGAGTCACTTTCAATATGCTAGCCTAGCACCTGTTACAAGGGTCATAACTGCTGATATCATAAAAAAAATAATTTTTGAAATACCAAGTTAGATATGGTCCCATTCTGCACAGACAAAAACATGCTGATAGACTAAAAATAAATGTACAATGTGCTAAATGTTGCGGCAGATGCTGGCCTACCTCACTGAGTGCAATATGAATAATTCATGTGGACATTCTGAATTTCAGTAAAGGCTACACTATAAAACATTTACCTTACATGTATTTCATTTTTCAATAACAGAATATTCATCTGATAAATTACACATAACAGTCTATTATAATTATATTGCACATAGGCGTAATCAAACTGTTTGGATTTGGCCAACACATGCATTGGGCTTTTGTATGACTGAATTCACACCATTCCCAAATTTCCTTAGGGAGTGGCTTGCTTTGTGTGCCAGAGCAGTCTATTAAATTTTGCGTGTCTGTTTCTAAATTAGCCTACACTTGTTTTAATATAAATGCCATTTAGGATGTTCCTATAAAAAACGTGGGTTTGAACACTACAAACCATTTTTTCAATTAAACTGAACATCAACACCAACTCTGTAGGCTACTACTAAACGCGCGTTTAAGAATAATAGAACATTCTCGACCTACAAGACCCGTGCATCCTTTCTAGCCACCCACCCATAATCAAAATGTAATTGCAAATGTACCCTAATCACTGTCTCAAAATGGAACATCTCAGAAATTGTATACCCAATTGTAAAAAAAAAAAAAAAAAAAAAAAAAAAAAAAAAAAAAAAAAAATATTGATACAATACAAATGTTTATTTTTTATTTTTATGAAATTAACGGCTCACCATTTTGATTGCTTTATGAGGAAAGGTATGATGCTGGGATAGAGGCGCCGGAAAGACGAACAGTGCACACTTCTCTAGACAGCTTCAGAGTGCGCTGGCCACTGCGGGAGGAGGCGGGGGCGGTGCTTTCTCATTCAATGAACCAGACAGCGACACACAGCCACAGCCCAGATTCGATGACAAAAGACAAAGCATGTTTGCAGATAATTACGTTGTTTTTAGTTTTATTACTATATTATTATAATTTTGAAGTCGAAATGGAATATGTAGGCCTAATAAACATTGTAGATGGAATTTAGCTCAATGAGAATGATTAAGTGACAATTGGCGTTGACCAGTCTATGGTGTATGAAAATGATTTGTTTATGTGAATATTATTATTTTTGCTTTAATGAAAAACATTATGAGGGTTATAAAATGTTATGTAAAATATGTTTTGTAGTCTCTTAAGCCATTACAAAGGTCTAAATAGCAGTAATGGACACACCGTTTATAGAGTGCCTTTTGCTGGATGACATTGCACATAGGTCTACATGAGATACTGTATATCCCATGTAAAAAATAAAGAAATGAAGACAGGCTTGAGTAAGGTGCTGAATGGTCAAATCTAACCCGTTCAAAACAAAGACACACACACGCACACATTGCGCCACATGCACTCTATTTTGTAAGTCAATTAATCATTTAGTCCCAAATCTCTTTAAGCTTCGGGAGCTGAACTAAATTCTGTGCCAACAATACAGCCCTGTTATAAAATGTGGAGCAGAATATCTAGCCCCACATTAGACATATCGCCTCTGTCATTTGATGCCATTCAAATACAAATGAAATGTACTGAGATGGAGAGGATGCAAACCAGTATAAAATCTCACAAAAGACAGCATGTTCATTCAAGTGCATGAAAAGACATTCATGCCAATTTAACATAAAATGGAAAAAAGGTTACCAAAATAGGATTCCATAAAAAAAAAAAATAATAATAAAAAAGATGAGAAGTTGAAGATGCTTGACAGAAATTTTCAGAGGCCAGACTCTAAAAAGGAGTTAATTCATGTATTAAATTAGAGTATGACTTTTGCTGCACCAAACTTCTTCTTCTAACCCCCGCTTCCCTAGTCTGCCTGGCCAGACCTCCGCCCCTCTTTGTTCAAGATTTTGCTGCAGTGACGTCACTCCTCTGCAGTGAATCATGTGACTGATGTGTCACTGTGGTTAGTTACCATCAAACACATGGCCCCTCAGCTGTCTGCCCTCTCCTCTCCCTGGCCCAGCTGTCTGTCACCTCGCTTCCTCTCCATGTGAATACCCCTCAACACACACACACACACACACCATTTCACTAATATCGGACTGAGGTCGAGGGGATAAAGTAAGAGATGGGCTGTGTTTGAAAGAGACAGCTGAATCAGATTCTCCTGACTGCCTCTCCCTGCCCGTCTGCCTGACTTGCAACCCAACTCAACAATCCCAGACAGATGGACCACTTATACTTTCCTTCCCTTTAGGATTGGCCGAAACATGGATGAAATCCTGTAAAACACATCAAGATGTTGAGCATGAATGAGTAAATAGTCTAACTGTTTTCTTGGTGTATGTTAGCAGGTGCATCTTATTTATGGTCAGGAAGAATCCTGTTATGAAGAAACAAATGACAAGTATTTTATTTTACTCCTGAAACACAAGTAGACCTATGCCATGAATCTATAGCCGCTACAAGCCTTTGATGATAATCTATGGAAGAATATGACAGGAAAAGTTGAAATTGAATCAATATCCCCATTATGGGTCTGAATTGTCAGGACCCGGTTACAAACCTGGGTCTCCGGAGTGAGAAACAGTCACTTAACCAACTGAGCCACGAATAGTCACCAGAACCCAGAAGATGAGGCAGACACAGCAGTACTTAAGACGATGTATTTAATAAAGTAAAAAAAGGAGAAGTCCTTCAATACAAAATGGCAAATCCAAAAGGTGGTAGGTATATCACAAAAAAAGCCTCAAGAGATACTCAAAAACAAAAACAGAATTCCACAAGAGCATCCACCGGAAATGACAAGAATACACAGAACACTAGGGCTGGGTGCTAACATACAAACACAGAGCACAGAACTGAGGGAAACTAAGGGTTTAAATACAATCAGGGGAAACGAGGCACAGGTGCAAATAATAATGGGGAACAAGGGAAAAAACATAAGGTCAAAAAGCACAATGGGGGCATCTAGTGACCAAAACCCGGAACAACCCTGGCCAAATCCTGACAGAATCCCCCTAGGAACGGCTCCTGACGTTCCTACCAGCTCTCTCAGGGTGGAGGGCCCTGAACTGACGAATGAGGTCAGGGTCCAGGATGTCTTTGGCAGGAACCCAGGAGCGCTCCTCAGGACCGTAGCCTTCCCAGTCCACTAGATACTGCCAGGACCGCTGCACCCGGCGGGAATCCAGTATCCGATGGACGGTATAAGCCGGCTGGCCTCCAATGACACGAGGCGGAGGGGGAGGTCTGTCTGCCGGGACAAGGGGTGAAAAAACAACAGGTTTTAACAATGAAATGTGAAATGTGGGATTAATCTTAAGGGATCTGGGTAAGTGTAGGCGATAAGAAACTGGGTTAACTCTCCTGGCAACCTTGAAGGGACCGATGTATTTTTGGGACAGCTTGCGAGACTCCATCCGTAGAGGTAAGTCTCTTGTGGAGAGCCAGACTCTCTGGCCGGGGCGCAGGGTAGGCCCGGGACGGCGACGTCTGTTGGCTTGTTGTTGGTACCTCTGTGAGGAACGCATAAGATTAAGACGGGTCTTCCTCCACATAAGCCGACAGCGTCTGACGAACTTCAAGGCTGAAGGCACTCTGACTTCTGCCTCCTGGTCCGGGAACAATGGAGGAGCATAGCCAAACTGACACTCGTGCGGGGACATACCAGTGGAGGAGGAGCGCAAGGTGTTGTGCGCGTATTCGGCCCAAACAATAAAGGATGACCATGTGGACGGGTTGTCACGAGTCATACATCGGAGGGTGGTTTCCAGCTCTTGATTCATTCTGTTTGGCCATTGGACTCCGGATGGTACCCTGAAGATAGACTGGCAGAAGCCCCCATGAGTTGGCAGAAGGCCTTCCAAAACCTTGAGGCGAACTGGGGACCTCTGTCAGAAACCATATCTTGAGGAATGCCGAAGACTCGGAACACATGATTAATTACCAACTCAGCCGTTTCCTTGGCAGAAGGTAACTTAGTCAGAGGGACGAACCTGGCCGCCTTTGAAAACCTGTCGATTATGACTAGGATAGTAGTATTGCCATGGGATGGAGGAAGTCCAGTAATAAAGTCCAATGAGATATGGGACCAGGGTCTGTGGGGAACAGGTAAAGGGTGAAGGAGTCCTTGAGGGCGGAGGTGAGAAGATTTGCCCTGGCAGCTCACGGGACAGGCATTGACAAAAGTGGCAACGTCTTCTCTTATGGTAGGCCACCAGAACTTACGCTGGATGAACTCCAAGGTGCGACCTATGCCCGGATGACAGGTGAGGCGAGAGGAGTGCCCCCACAGAAGGACCTGAGTCCTCACTGCCTTGGGGACAAACAACCGATTGGCAGGACCTCCTTTCGGGTCCGGTTCGCTAGCTTGAGCACGTCTCACGGTATCCTCAACTTGCCACGAGATCGGAGCCACAATCTTAGCAGCAGGAAGGACAGGCATGTCCGTGTCATCTCGAATGGCAGGAGCGTAGACTCGGGACAGGGCATCCGGTTTGAGATTCTTCGACCCGGGCCGATAGGTGAGGATAAACTGGAATCGATTGAAGAAAAGAGACCATCTAGCTTGTCTAGAGTTCAACCGCTTCGCCTGCTGGATATACTCCAGATTTTTGTGGTCCGTAAGCACTTGAAACGGGTGAGAAGCCCCCTCGAGCCAGTGTCTCCATTCCTTCAATGCCATCTTAACCGCTAGGAGTTCACGATCCCCACATCGTAGTTCCTCTCAGTCGGGGTAAGCCGGTGTGAGAAGAAAGCGCACGGATGAAGCTTCTTGTCTTCACCCTCTGAGACAGGACAGCTCCAACACCAACCTCTGATGCGTCTACCTCCACCACAAATGGTTCATCCGTAGTCGGTAGTATCAGGATGGGAGCAGAGAGAACGCGCTGCTTGAGTCCTTGGAAGGCCGTCTCAGCTTCTCTTCCCCACAAAAACCTTGCATTGCCACCCTTGGTTAAAGCTGAGAGAGGGGCTGCCACCAAGCTGAAGTTCTTGATGAACTTGCGGTAAAAGTTTGTGAAGCCCAGGAAACGCTGAACTTCCTTAACGGATTTGGGGGTGGGCCAATCCGCTACCGCCCCTACCTTCCTGGGGTCCATTTGGACTCGACCGGGTTCCACTACAAATCCCAGGAATTGTACTCGGGATGAATGGAATTCACATTTTTCCGGCTTAACGTACAGATGGCTGTCCAGGAGGCGCATTTGAACGCCACTTGTCTGACATGCTGCTAAATGGGTTCTGGCTGAAGGGTTTGAGCTCTGAAAAAGATGAGGATGTCATCCAAGTAAACGAACACAAATATGTTAAGCATATCCTTAAGCACATCGTTTATGAGCGCTTGGAACACCGCTGGGGCGTTGGTCAGGCCGAAGGGCATCACCAAGTATTCATAGTGACCAGTAGGCGTGTTGAAAGCGGTCTTCCACTCGTCACCAGGTCTGATCCGCACAAGATGGTATGCGTTCCGCAGGTCAAGCTTAGTGAAAACAACTGCTTCCTGGAGCAGCTCGAAGGCTGTGGCCATAAGGGGTAGCGGGTAACGGTTAAGGACGGTTATGGCATTGAGTCCCCGGTAGTCGATG
Organism: Oncorhynchus masou masou; assembly: GCF_036934945.1. Lineage (NCBI taxonomy): Eukaryota > Metazoa > Chordata > Actinopteri > Salmoniformes > Salmonidae > Oncorhynchus > Oncorhynchus masou. Next base: position 54,211,674 of record NC_088216.1, on the reverse strand, counting down.
CAAGGACGTAATCCACAGTCTTTCTTGGCCACAAAGAAAAACCCTGCTCCCGCCGGGGAGGTGGATGGACGCATGAGGCCTGCTTCCAGAGCGTCCTTGATGTAGGTATCCATAGCAGCTCGTTCGGGTGGAGATAGGGAAAAGATCCGACCCCTGGGGGGGGCAAGTGCCCGGAAACAGGTCGATGGGGCAATCGTAAGGTCTATGGGGTGGTAGCATGGTGGCCCTCTGTTTGCTAAACACCAGTTTGAGGTCATGGTAACACTCGGGAACTCGGGTCAGGTCGATGGATTCTAAAGACTCGGGAGTAGAACTCGGGGAATTCTGGAAAATACAAGTAGCTTGGCACATAGGACCCCACTGCTTGATAGTGCCCATAGACCAGTCGATGTGAGGGTTATGGCTGTGAAGCCAGGGGTATCCAAGGACGAGAGGGAACTCGGAACAGGAGATCCAATGCAAGTTCATCAATTACTGGTGTTGTGAAATTGAAAGTCGCAAGGAGGTAGTGACATGAGTGACAAGTCCAGATCCCAATGGGCTTCCATCCAATGCAGTGACCCTCATGGGTTCACTTAGAGGTTCAGAGGGAATGCCATTCTCCTTCGCCCAGACACCATCCATGAAGTTACCTGCGGCTCCAGAGTCTACCAAGGCTTGAAGGTGAAGCTTGTGGTTGTCCCAGGAGAGGGTGACTGGAATGAGCAGACGGGAGTTGGACGGATGGGAGGAGGTTATGTTTCCCGTTACAGTTCCCCCGGTCTGTACGGGACAGAGCGTTTCCTGGAGCCCGGGACACGTGGAACGGAAATGGCCCAGTTTGCCGCAATATAGACAGCGTCGCTCCCTCATCCGGCGGTCTCTCTCAGCCTGGGAGATGCGTCCAATCTGCATGGGTTCCGATGGAGCCAGCGAGGATAAAGGTGGGGACTCGGAGCTGGGACTGATAGGGGCTAGAGGTCTACGGTTGAGTTCTCTCTCTCTCAGACGCTGGTCAATGCGTGAGGCCAACTTGATCAGGGACTCGAGATTGTCCGGTGGTTCCCAAGTGGCTAGTTCATCTTGGATAGTGTCGGAAAGGCCATTCAGAAAGCACACCGTGAGCGCCTCGTTGTTCCAGCCACTTGCTGCTGCCACCGTGCGGAACTGGATGGCATAGTCCGTCACGCTGCGCCAACCTTGGTGGAGAGTCAGGAGCTGTTTGGCTGAGTCAGAACCACTGCTTGGGCCTTGAAACACTCGTTTGAATTCCTCAGCAAAGGCAGAGTAGCTGGCACAGCAGGAACTATGGGCATCCCACACAGCAGTAGCCCAGGCAAGGGCTTTTTCCGACAGCAGGGTGATGATATAAGCGATCTTAGACCGGTCGGTGGGAAATGACGAGGGTTGTAGCTCAAAGGAGAGAGAACATTGGGTGAGAAACCCTTTACAAGCACTTGGATCACCTGAGAACCGTTGGGGAGGTGGAAGACGAGGTTCAGCCAGGGGGTTAACTGCCATGGGTACGTGAATCTGAGGTACTGGGACGGGAACTGTTGCCGGGGTAAGACGATCAGATATTTGCTTAATGGAAGTCAGCATCTCCGACAGAAGATGAGAATGTCTAGCCATTAAGGCCTCTTGCTGAACCAGGGCGGCTTCGTGGCGTTGGACAGTCTCCTGGTGGTGGGACCGCATGGCAAAAAGGTCCTGGGAACTGGCTGCCTCTGGGTTCATTTTTGGCTCTGTGTTTCTGTCAGGACCCGGTTACGAACCTGGGTCCCCGGAGTGAGAAACAGTCACTTAACCAACTGAGCCACGAATAGTCACCAGAACCCAGAAGATGAGGCAGACACAGCAGTACTTAAGACGGTGTATTTAATAAAGTAAAAAAAGGAGAAGTCCTTCAATACAAAATGGCAAATCCAAAAGGTGGTAGGTATAGCACAAAAAAGCCTCAAGAGATACTCAAAAACAAAAACAGAATTCCACAAGAGCATCCACCGGAAACGACAAGAATACACAGAACACTAGGGCTGGGTGCTAACATACAAACACAGAGCACAGAACTGAGGGAAACTAAGGGTTTAAATACAATCAGGGGAAACGAGGCACAGGTGCAAATAATAATGGGGAACAAGGGAAAAAACATAAGGTCAAAAAGCACAATGGGGGCATCTAGTGACCAAAACCCGGAACAACCCTGGCCAAATCCTGACATGAATGCTGAACAAAGAGAAAATGCATTTAAGCCTAAATAGACCAGAAGTCAAACCACATGGCTATATAAAAAACAAACAAGTGATGATGATGATGAATATGTGTTAGTGATTGTTATACATGGATTTGTGTGTGGGGCTCTGCAGGGTGTGTGGCAGACAATTAGGCTTTTGGTAACATGTGCTAGTAGAACCTGAATGTTGAATGTGATTCTCTCTAATAGATCAGCAGGGATCCAGGAGCTGGGTTTCCCTTGAATGTGTTTACTCATGTACTTATCTCTGCAGCAAGATGATTTAATACTCTCTAATGGAAGATATTTGAACATCTCAAGTACATGGGATTAGGTCCCGTAATCAGTTGCTTAAATAGGCCTACAATGCTTATCTGATGTTTGATTGCCACCATCGATAAAAGACAGTACTGTGCAGCCGTCTTCATCAACCTGGCCAAGGTTTTTGACTCTGTCAATCACCATATTCTTATCGGCAGACTCAACAGCCTTGGTTTCTCATATAACTGCCTCGCCTGGTTCACCAACTACTTCTCAGACAGAGTTCAGTGTGTCAAATCGGAGTGCCTGTTGTCCGGACCTCTGGCAGTCTCCGTGGGGGTACCACAGGGTTCAATTCTCGGGCCGACTCTTTTCTCTGTATATATCAACGATGTCGCTCTTGCTGCGGATGATTCCCCGATCCACCTCTACGCCGACGACACCATTCTGTACACATATCGCCCCTCTTTGGACACTGTGTTAACTAACCTCCAAACGAGCTTCAATGCCATACACCACTCCTTCCGTGTCCTCCAACTGCCCTTAAATGCTAGTAAAAACCAAATGCATGCTTTTCAACCTTTCGCTGCCCGCACCCGCCTGCCCGACTAGCATCACTACTCTGGACGGTTCTGACGTAGAATATGTGGACAACTACAAATATATAGGTGCTTGGCTAGACTGTAAACTCTCCTTCCAGACTCACATTAAACATCTCAAATCCAAAATGAAATCTAGAATCGGCTTCCTATTTTGCAACAAAGCCTCCTTCACTCACGCTGCCAAGCATACCCTCGTAAAACTGACTATCCTACCGATCCTCGACTTCAGCGATGTCATTTACAAAATATCTTCCAATACTCTACTCAGCAAACTGCATGCAGTTTATCACAGTGCCATCCGTTTTGTCACCAAAGCCCTTTATTCCACCCACCACTGCGACCTGTATGCTCTAGTCAGCTGGCCCTCGCTACATATTTGTCGCCAGACCTACTGGCTCCAGGTCATCTATAAGTCTATGCTAGGTAAAGCTCTGCCTTATCTCAGCTCACTGGTCACGATCACAACACCCACCCGTAGCACGCACTGCAGCAGGTATATCTCACTGGTCATCCCCAAAGCCAACACCTCCTTTGGCCGTCTTTCCTTCCAGTTCTCTGCTGCCAATGACTGGAACGAATTGCAAAAATTGCTGAAGCTGGAGACTTATATCTCCCTCACTAACTTTAAACATCAGCTATCTGAGCAGCTAACCGATCGCTGCAGCTGTACATAGCCCATCTGTAAATAGCCCACCCAATCTACCTACCTCATCCCCGTATTGTTTTTATTTACTTTTCTGCTCTTTTGCACCCCAGTATTTCTACTTGCACATCATCATCTGCTCATCTGTCACTCCAGTGTTAATTTGCTAAATTGTAATTACTCCGCTACTATGGCCTATTTATTGCCTTACCTCTTCACGCCATTTGCACACACTGTATATAGACTTTCTTTTTTTCTATTGTGTTATTGACTGTACGCTTGTTAATTCCATGTGTAAATCTGTGTTGTTGTTTGTGTCGCACTGCTTTGCTTTATCTTGGCCAGGTCGCAGTTGTAAATGAGAACTTGTTTTCAACTAGCCTACCTGTCACGTTCTGACCATCGTTCGTGTGTGTTTTCCTTGTTTTAGTGTTGGTCAGGACGTGAGCTGGGTGGGCATTCTATGTTGTGTGTCTGGTTTGTCCATTTCTATGTTAGGCCTGATATGGTTCTCAATCAGAGGCAGGTGTTAGTCATTGTCTCTGATTGGGAACCATATTTAGGTAGCCTGGGTTTCACTGTGTGTTTGTGGGTGATTGTTCCTGTCTCTGTGTTTTGCACCAGATAGGGCTGTTTTTGGTTTTCCACGTTTGTTGTTTTGTAGTGTTCATGTTTATCTGTTTTAATTAAACATGAATCAATATAACCACGCCGCGTTTTGATCCTCCTCTACTTCACCACAGGAAAACCCTTACAGAATCACCTACCAACCAAGGACCAAATGACGTGGTAAACGGAGGCAGCTTGAGAAGCGACAGGTGCAGCAGGAGCAACAGCAGCAGCAGAAGCAGCAGCAGGAGAAGCAACAGAAGCAGCAGCAGGAGAAGCAGCAGCAGCAGGAGCAACAGCAGCAGCAGCAGCAGTGGGAGAGGCTGCACTATTTGGAGGAATGGACTTGGGAGGAGATCCTTGACGGGAAAGGACCCTGGGCAGAGCCAGGGGAATATTGCCGCCCCAAAGCCGAGCTGGGGGCAGCGAAAGCAGAGAGGCGGCATTATGAGGAGCTAGTACGGCAGAGCGGCTGGAAGCCGAGAGGTACCCCCAAAAATGTTTTGGGGGGAGGCACAGGGAGAGTGTGGCAGAGGCAGGAGCCAGACCTGAGCCAACTCCCCCTGTTAACCGTAAGGAGCCATGGATGTATTCGGAGCTATCGGCGAAGCTGAGGGCTGAGTCTGAGAGGGTCGAGGAGTTATTGGACAGAATGGAGGAGAGTGAACGGATGGGAGATGAGGAGACACTCGAGGAGGTGTTAATAGAATTGGGGGAGTGTGAAGAGAGAGAGGAGTTGCTTTGGTGTAGTATGCAAGGCATTCGCCCTCAGGTGTGTGTCCCCAGTCCGGTACCACCAGTGCTGGCACCCCGCACCAGGCTGTCTCTCCGTTCCATCAACACAGGTGCTCCCGCCTGTCCGGCGCTACCAGAGTTTCCGCCCCTCAGTCCAGAGGCGCCAGAGCTTCTCTGTTCAGCACCGCCTGAGCTACCTGTCTGCCCAGCGCCGCCTGAGCTACCCGTCTGCCCAGCGCCGCCAGTGCCGTCAGTCTACCCAGTGCCGCCAGTCTGCCCAGCGCCGCCAGTCTGCCCAGCGCCGCCAGTCTGCCCAGCGCCGCCAGTCTGCCCAGCGCCGTCAGTGCCGCCAGTCTGCCCAGTGCCGCCAGTCTGCCCAGTGCCGCCAGTCTGCCCAGCGCCGTCAGTGTCGCCAGTCTGCCCAGCGTCGCCAGTCTGCCCAGCGTCGCCAGTCTGCCCAGCGCCGCCAGTCTGCCCAGCGCCGTCAGTGCCGCCAGTCTGCCCAGCGCCGCCAGTCTGCCCAGCGCCGCCAGTCTGCCCAGCGCCGCCAGTCTGCCCAGCGCCGCCAGTCTGCCCAGCGCCGTCAGTGCCGCCAGTCTGCCCAGCGCCGCCAGTCTGCCCAGCGCCGTCAGTGCCGCCAGTCTGCCCAGCGCCGTCAGTGCCGCCTGTCTGCCCAGCGCCGCCAGTCTGCCCAGCGCCGCCAGTCTGCCCAGCGCCGCCAGTCTGCCCAGCGCCGCCAGTCTGCCAAGCGCCGCCAGTCTGCCCAGCGCCGCCAGTCGGCCCAGCGCCGCCAGTCTGCATAGAGCAGCCAGAGCAGCCAGTCTGCATGGAGCAGCCAGAGCTGTCAGTCTGCATGGAGCAGCCAGAGCTGTCAGTCTGCATGGAGCTGTCAGTCTGCATGGAGCTGTCAGTCTGCATGGAGCTGCCAGTCTGCAAGGAGCTGCCAGAGCTGTCAGTCTGCCAGGATCCGCCAGTCAGCAAGACTCTTCCAGATCTGCCAGTCAGCCAGACTCTTCCAGATCTGCCAGTCAGCAAGACTCTTCCAGATCTGCCAGTCAGCAAGACTCTTCCAGATCTGCCAGTCAGCCAGACTCTTCCAGATCTGCCAGTCAGCCAGACTCTTCCAGATCTGCCAGTCAGCCAGACTCTTCCAGATCTGCCAGTCAGCCAGACTCTTCCAGATCTGTCAGTCAGCCAGACTCTTCCAGATCTGCCAGACTCTTCCAGATCTGCCAGTCAACCAGACTCTTCCAGATCTGCTAGTCAACCAGACTCTTCCAGATCTGCCAGTCAGCCAGGATCCACCATTCAGCCAGGATCCGCCAGAACTACCATTCAGCCAGGATCCGCCATTCAGCCAGGATCTGCCAGTCAGCCAGGATCCGCCAGCCAGGATCTGCCAGAACTGCCAGTCAGCCAGGATCCGCCAGTCAGCCAGGATCTTCCAGATCCGCCAGTCAGCCAGGATCCGACATTCAGCCAGGATCCGCCATTCAGCCAGGATCCGACATTCAGCCAGGATCCGCCATTCAGCCAGGATCTGCCAGAACTGCCAGTCAGCCAGGATCCGCCAGGATCTGCCAGGATCTTCCAGATCCGCCAGTCAGCCAGGATCCGACATTCAGCCAGGATCCGACATTCAGCCAGGATCCGACATTCAGCCAGGATCCGCCATTCAGCCAGGATCTGCCAGAACTACCATTCAGCCAGGATCCGCCATTCAGCCAGGATCTGCCAGAACTGCCAGTCAGCCAGGATCCGCCAGGATCTGCCAGAACTGCCAGTCAGCCAGGATCCGCCATTCAGCCAGGATCTTCCAGATCCGCCAGTCAGCCAGGATCCGCCAGTCAACCAGGATCCGCCATTCCACCAGGATCTGCCGGAACCGCCAGTCAGCCAGGATCCGCCATTCAGCCAGGATCTGCCAGAACTGCCAGTCAGCCAGGATCCGCCAGTCAGCTAGGATCCGCCAGAACTGCCAGTCAGCCTGGATCCGCCCTTCAGCCAGGATCTGCGAGAACTGCCAGTCAGCCAGGATCCGCCAGTAAGCCAGGATCTTCCAGATCCGCCAGTCAGCCAGGATCCGCCAGTCAGCCAGGATCCGCCATTCCACCAGGATCTGCCGGAACAGCCAGTCAGCCAGGAGCCGCCATTCAGCCAGGATCTGCCAGAACTGCCAGTCAGCCAGGATCCGCCAGTCAGCCAGGATCTTCCAGATCTGCCAGTCTGCCAGGATCCGCCAGTCAACCAGGATCCGCCATTCCGCCAGGATCTGCCAGAACCGCCAGTCAGCCATGATCTGCCGGAACCGCCAGCCAGCCAGGATCTGCCAGAACCACCAGCCAGCCAGAATCTGCTCGATTCATCAACCTGCCTGAGCTTCCTCTCAGTCCCGAGCTGCCCCTCAGTCCGGAGCTGCCCCTCAGTCCAGTGTGGCCTGTTGTTAGGGTTCCTAGGCCGAGGTTAGCGGCGAGGGTCGCCACTCAAGGGACGCTAAGGAGGGGGACTAAGACAATTATGAAGTGGGGTCCACGTCCAGCGCCAGAGCCGCCACCGCGGACAGATGCTCACCCAGACCCTCCCCTATAGGTTTAGGTTGTGCGTTCGGAGTCCGCACCTTGAGGGGGGGGTATTGTCACGTTCTGACCATCACTCGTGTGTGTTTTCCTTGTTTTAGTGTTGGTCAGGACGTGAGCTGGGTGGGCATTCTATGTTGTGTGTCTGGTTTGTCCATTTCTATGTTAGGCCTGATATGGTTCTCAATCAGAGGCAGGTGTTAGTCATTGTCTCTGATTGGGAACCATATTTAGGTAGCCTGGGTTTCACTGTGTGTTTGTGGGTGATTGTTCCTATCTCTGTGTTTTGCACCAGATAGGGCTGTTTTTGGTTTTCCACGTTTGTTGTTTTGTAGTGTTCATGTTTATCTGTTTTAATTAAACATGAATCAATATAACCACGCCGCGTTTTGGTCCTCCTCTACTTCACCACAGGAAAACCCTTACACTACCTGGTTAAATAAAGGTGAAATAAATTTTAAAAATTGCCTGGTAGGTTGACATTTATTTGGATGAGTCTTGTCCTGGAGGCAGAACTGAGTGATATCCGCTAGATGGGTGAGCTGCAAAGTCAAAATTGGCTATACTGTAAAAATGTAGGAAAACAAAAATGTGCTTTTTATTCTTAATTTAAGATTAGAGTTGGGCATTAGGGTTAGAAGTATGGTTAAGGTTAGGGATAGGTTTAAAACAGTGGAGGCTGCTGAGGGGAGGATGGCTCATAATAATGTCTGGAACGGAGTCAATGGAATAGCATCAAATACATGGAACCATTCCATCCATTCCGCTCCAGCCATTACCACGAGCCCGTCCTCCCCAATCAAGGCACCACCAAGCTCCTGTGGTTCAAAATCAGATTTTATGACTATGTGGCTGTGCCAGCTAGTGACCATTCTTCAGAGCTGCCTCCAGAACAAGATTCATGACGAAAAACGCTAACCTGCCTTCATGGTGCTGAAAGGGGTTGATGCCAGATTAGGACTTTGTGAACAGGACCTCTGTATATAGCCTATATATTTTAAAGTTTTTTGCCTGGTATTGACTACAATGGGGTTCTAAATTTGCAGATACTGTGGTTCAAATTTGACTGACTCTAACAAACTAACAAATAATTCTGTCATATCACAATAGGCTTACATTTTTATGCTGACCGTACTCCAAATGGCACTCAACAGCGAGTGCGTAATCCGCCTCTATCAGTCCTATTAGCCAACGTGAAATCATTGGATAACAAAATGGATGAGCTCCGATCGAGACTATCCTACCAACGAGACATTAAAAACTGTAATATCTTATGTTTTACTGAGTCGTTGCTGAATGACGACATGGATAACATACAGCTGGCTGGGTTTTCCGTGCATCAGTAGGATTGAACAGCTGCCTCCTGTAAGACAAGGAGTGGCGGTCTGTGTCTATTTGTCAATAACAGCTGGTGCACAAAATCTATTATTAAGGAAGTCTCTATGTTTTGCTCGCCTGAGGTAGAGTATATCATGATAAGCTGTAGACCACACTATTTACCAAGAGAGTTTTCATCTATATTTTTCATAGCTGTCTATTTACCACCACAAATCGATGCTGGCATTAAGACTGCACTCAACAAACTGTATAAGGCTATAAGCAAACAAAAAAGACTCTTCCAGAGGTGGCATTCCTAGGGCCCAGGACTTTAATGCAGAGAAACTTAAATCCATTTAAAATCCATAATGCAGGGACGCTTAAATCCAATTTGATTTGAACTATTGTTAAAACAACAAACAGGACCAATGCAACTGTTTTCACAAGGTAGGGGGAAATGTACAGTGTTACGTGCTGCATCTCTCCCACCATAGGCCTCACGCCTCGGCCTGCAGTCTTGATCCTCTCCTCTTCCTAATTTATTAATGTATGCTGGATCAGCCCTCCTAGCGATACTACAAATATTAGTGCGCCACGATGTTTGAGTTCAGTTACTACATCGACTCTTCGCTGTCGCATAAAGTAACTTCTCTCTCATCCTGAAGATAAAATTGTAGAAACTTTCTTTTGATATATTCCTCTAAAATTCCTCTCCGTCAGTAAAATGGTGAGTACAGTTTATCACAGAAATGTTGAAAGTAGTCTATTGATTTCTTTATGTGGTGTGTGCATCTCTCATTCTACTGATGGTGGTGCTATAGCTACTCATCCATTCCATCAATGTAACTTTGCATAGCCTAGCATGTTGTTGCATAATATGTATATGGCTTCATTCATATTTTGGCTGGAATTGCATTTTATCGCTTAAATCAGTGGTCACTGATTTATTTGACTACAGGAATATGATAGATAGGCTATGCTTCAAACTGTCGAGGAAATACCCTATTCCCTATGGAACCCTATTTTAAATGTTAGGCTTATTACGAAGTTATATAGTGATGGTGTATCTTATATAATGAAGGTGTAGCCTCATGTCGACTCAATAAAAAAAAACATTACATTGTCGCTTTGCTGGAAAATGAAAGCTCATGTGATTGAGGTGAATTGATGCCCGTAACCATTGGCTGCGGGCTACGGATGGAGGACGCGAAATAAACTTTGGTTCCAATTAACCCCAATTATCTAATACTTAATTGTCATTTTAATATAATTTGCTATCATAAAATAGTGCCAAGTTCAAGTTTGACTTCCGAATATCTCAATTTGCGTTTAACGAACCTGAGATAGAAATTAGAACATTTCAGATCTCTTCTAATCGCAACCTCTTCTACCTTGATGGAATTCGGCGTTGTCATGGTCGTGTGACGCGCCCACCTTGAAAAGTCTTACGCTCAGAAGAGCTTTATTCTAATACTCAGCATTTTCACCCGTTTTGCCTGTTTAATAGCTAGTAAGAATAATGTAGCCTATTAAGGAGTCTATAATATGCGTTATATAAGCGACTCTTATCTTTGGTGCCTTAGCGCATATGGACGTTTAGGCATTCTGTTGGCATCTCCATCAAATGTATTATGTATTATAGCGCGGGAATTAGTTTGTTTGGGGGGGGGGGCTGCTATATTGGTCAGCTAATACAGGACTAGTAAAGGCCCAGTGCACTACTTTTGTGAAATGTTTTAAACTAAATGTAATTTGAGTGTTTACCAGCATTGGTAACTTGAGTCTGATAATTATCTGTACAAAACAGTTAATCTGATAATACTTGTGTAATATAAAATTACTTGCTTGATATATGTTTTCCAGTTTGTTGAAATACTTTGCAAGTCCAACTTATTTCTATTTGAAAACTGAAATGGTCTATTCATTCCTTTTTATTAGACACTCATACCCAGAGCAACTTAGTAGTGAGTGCATACATTTTCGTGCTGGTCCCCCATGTGAATTGAATCAACAACCCTAGCATTGCAAGTGCCATGCTCTACCAACTGAGCCACATCATCACATGACATCATCACATCATCACAAACCACTTGATGTCTCAATGTACTCAATTACTGTATTTAGCATTGTTTTTCTTCATGGATATGGAAAGTCTACAGGTACAAACATACAGTGCATTCGGAAAGTATTCAGACCTCTTGACTTTTTCCACATTTGTGCCTTATTCTATAATTGCTTAAATTATTTTTTTCCCCTCATCAATCAAACCACAATAACTCATAATGGCAAAGCAAAAACAGGTTTGTCGAAATGTTTGATTTTTTTTTTAGACCCAGTACTTTGTTGATACACCTTTGGCAGCCTCGAGTATCCTTGGGTATGACGCTCCAAGCTTGGCACACGGTATTTGGGGGAGTTTCTCCCATTCTTCTCTGCAGATCCACTCAAGCTCTGTCAGTTGGATGAGGAGCGTCGCTGCACAGCTATTTTCAGGTCTATCCAGAGATGTTTGATCGGGTTCAAATTCGGGCTCTGGCTGGGCCACTCAAGGACATTCAGAGACTTGTCCTAAAGCTACTCCTCCGTTGTCTTTGCTTTGTGCTTCGCCCTAGTTTGAGGTCCTGAATGCTCTGGAGCATGTTTTCATCAAGGATCTCTCTGTACTTTGTGCCGTTCATCTTTCTCTTGATCCTGACTAGTCTCACTGTCCTTGCCACTGAAAAACACCCCCACAGTATGATGCTGTCACCACCATGCTTGTAGGGACGGTGCCAAGTTTCCTCCAGACATGACGCTTGGCACTCAGGCCAAAGAGTTCAATCTTGTTTTCATCAGACCAGCGAATCTTGTTTCTCATGGTCTGAGAGTCCTTTAGGTGCCTTTTGGCAAACTCCAAGATGAATGTCATGTGCCTTTTACTGAGGAATAGCTTCCTTCTGGCCACTCTACCATGAAGGCCTGATTGGTGGAGTGCTGCAGAGATGGTTGTCCTTCTGGAAGGTTTTCCCATCTCCACAGAGGAACTCTGGAGCTCTGTCAGAGTGACCATCGGGTTCTTGGTCACCTCCCTGACCAAGGCACTTCTCCCCTGGTTGCTCAGTTTGGCCGGGCGGCCAGCTCTAGGAAGAGTCTTGGTGGTTCTAAAATTCTTTCATGTAAGAATGATGGAGGCTACTGTGTTCTTGGGGACCTTCAATACTGAATAAATGTTTTGGTACCCTTCTCCAGATCGGTGCCTCGTCATAATCCTGTCTCTGAGCTCTATGAACAATTCCTTTGACCTCATGTCCTGTTTTTTCTCTGATTTTCTACCTTGTGTAGGCAGTATGTGCCTTTCCAAATCATGTCCAATCAGTCAATTTGGGGCGGCAGGGTAGCCTAGTGGTTAGAGAGTTGGACTAGTAACCGCAAGGTTGCAAGTTCAAACCCCCGAGTTGACGAGGTACAAATCTGCCGTTCTGCCCCTGAACAGGCAGTTAACCCACTGTTCCTAGGCCATCATTGAAAGTAAGAATTTGTTCTTAACTGACTTGCCTAAAATTGTGCATCCTTCCAGAGATAGGCCTACAAGGTTAAATGAGTAAAGCAGATAACATTGACAAAATGTACCCAATTGTTCTAACACAGGAACAAACCAACATTACCAACCCATTACAGATATTGTGGAACTGTTTCATCCATATTGAAGTTCCAATGTCCATTTCAAATGATCTAACTAGTTTCTTTTTGGAGGAAAGTATATACACTATAATATTCTTAGGAAAAAAACACTCAGGTGAACCGCGTTCATTGATTAACACTGAAGGCTGGTGGGGAGCTGCGTCATCCTTCATCTCTGCTGGTGCATATGGTCTCCACGATGAGACCAGACAGGGGGAAGGAAAAGATCTTTGTCTGAAGTGGTCTTATGCAGATGGATCTGTGTTTAAACCATTGTAGCCAGCTGCACCCTTGTCTTTCCATGTTCATGTTTAGTTTAGCCTTCCTGGCACCTGCTTTCCAACCAGAGACAAGCACATTTGATATAACAGTCACTGGTTTAAGTGTTATCGCTGCGCATAAAGTCTACTGTTCCTACGATGGCATTACTGTTAAGTCTATGCACTGTAGAATCTGTATAGTCTTTCATTTTGCAACATGAGATGTCAATGATTTGCCCTAAAGAGGGTTGGTGCCCTGAGGGTTGTTGAAAATAAAGCACCATAGCTCTTGAGCATCACTGGGCAAGTGTACCTCATAGACCAATCTAAATCGTTATTTTTTAATGGAAAGTGCATAAACCACCCCCTCCTGTGCAAAACCTCAAACAGTTTCCTGCTAGGACCAAGTTGCTTAGCAACAGAAATATGCAAGCAAATTCCTTGGTAACAGCAGGGTGAAGCTGTAGCGAAGAAGGGAGGGGGAAGGGGAGGAGAGAGAGGGCGGAGGTGGGGGGATGGTTGCGTCATTTGTCCTGGTCATGCTGCAGCTTTTGGTCCTCTTGCTCTCACGCTCTCTCTCTCTCTCTCTCTCTCTCTCTCTCTCACCTCCTGCAGACTGCAGTCCAGGGCGGTCCCTCTTCATGGCATAATTCCCACTTTTTCCAAGTTAATTTGTGCTCTCAGAACAGAGGGGATGATTGTGTGGAATAGCTGCAGTGCTGCAGTGTGGGGGAAAATGCAGCCTAACTGTATTTCATCCCAGCCCTCTGCAAATCAAATCAAATGTTATTTTTCACATGCGCTGAATACAACTGGTGTAGCCATTACCATGAAAGAATTGCTTACGATCCCTTCCCAATGATGCAGAGTTTAACAATAATAATAGTAACAGAAGAGTAATAAAATGAAATGCAAAAGAATGAAGCTACTATATACAGGGAGTACCAGTACCTGATCAATGTGCAGAGGTACGAGATATTGGAGGTAGATACTGTGTGTACATTTTTTTAATTTAACCTTATTTAACAAGGCAAGTCAGTTAAGAACAAATTATTTTTTACAATGACGGCCTACCAAAAGACAAAAGGTTTCCTGTGGGGACGAGGGACTGGGATTAAAGATACAAATAAATACATATAAATATAGGACAAACACACATCACATCAAGAGAGACAACACAACACTACATAAAGAGAGACCTAAGACAACATCATAGCAAGGCAGTAACACATGACAACACAGCATGGTAGCAACACAACATAACAACAACATGGTAGCATCACAACGTGGTAGCAGCACAAAACATGGTACAATCATTATTGGGCACAGACAACAGCACAAAGGGCAAGAAGGGAGAGACAACAATGCATCACACAAAGCAGCCCCAACTGTCAGTAAGATTGTCCATGATTGAGTCTTTGAATGAAGAGATTGAGATAAAACTGTCCAGTTTGAGTATTTGTTGCGGCTCGTTCCAGTCGCTAGCTGCAGCGAACTGAAAAATGAGCGATCCAGGGATGTGTGTGCTTTGGGGAACTTTAACAGAATGTGACTGGCAGAACGGGTGTTGTATGTGGAGGATGAGGGCTGGAGTAGATATCTCAGATAGGGGGGAGTGAGGCCTAAGAGGGTGTAATAAATAAGTACAGTGCCTTGCGAAAGAATTCGGCCCCCTTGAACTTTGCGACCTTTTGCCACATTTCAGGCTTCAAACATAAAGATATAAAACTGTATTTTTTTGTGAAGAATCAACAACAAGTGGGACACAATCATGAAGTGGAACGACATTTATTGGATATTTCAAACTTTTTTAACAAATCAAAAACTGAAAAATTGGGTGTGCAAAATTATTCAGCCCCTTTACTTTCAGTGCAGCAAACTCTCTCCAGAAGTTCAGTGAGGATCTCTGAATGATCCAATGTTGACCTAAATGACTAATGATGATAAATACAATCCACCTGTGTGTAATCAAGTCTCCGTATAAATGCACCTGCACTGTGATAGTCTCAGAGGTCCGTTAAAAGCGCAGAGAGCATCATGAAGAACAAGGAACACACCAGGCAGGTCCCAGATACTGTTGTGAAGAAGTTTAAAGCCGGATTTGGATACAAAAATATTTCCCAAGCTTTAAACATCCCAAGGAGCACTGTGCAAGCGATAATATTGAAATAGAAGGGGTATCAGACCACTGCAAATCTACCAAGACCTGGCCGTCCCTCTAAACTTTCAGCTCATACAAGGAGAAGACTGATCAGAGATGCAGCCAAGAGGCCCATGATCACTCTGGATGAACTGCAGAGATCTACAGCTGAGGTGGGAGACTCTGTCCATAGGACAACAATCAGTCGTATATTGCACAAATCTGGCCTTTATCGAAGAGTGGCAAGAAGAAAGCCATTTCTTAAAGATATCCATAAAAAGTGTAGTTTAAAGTTTGCCACAAGCCACCTGGGAGACACACCAAACATGTGGAAGAAGGTGCTCTGGTCAGATGAAACCAAAATTGAACTTTTTGGCAACATTGCAAAACGTTATGTTTGGCGTAAAAGCAACATAGCTCATCACCCTGACCACACCATCCCCACTGTCAAACATGGTGGTGGCAGCATCATGGTTTGGGCCTGCTTTTCTTCAGCAGGGACAGGGAAGATGGTTAAAATTGATGGGAAGATGGATGGAGCCAAATACAGGACCATTCTGGAAGAATGGCACCTGATGGAGTCTGCAAAAGACCTGAGACTGGGACGGAGATTTGTCTTCCAACAAGACAATGATCCAGAACATAAAGCAAAATCTACAATGGAATGGTTCAAAAATAAACATATCCAGGTGTTAGAATGGCCAAGTCAAAGTCCAGACCTGAATCCAATCGAGAATCTGTGGAAAGAACTGAAAACTGCTGTTCACAAATGCTCTCCATCCAACCTCACTGAGCTCAAGCTGTTTTGCAAGGAGGAATGGGAAAAAATTTCAGTCTCTCGATGTGCAAAACTGATAGAGACATACCCCAAGCGACTTACAGCTGTAATCGCAGCAAAAGGTGGCGCTACAAAGTATTAACTTAAGGGGGCTGAATAATTTTGCACGCCCAATTTTTCAGTTTTTGATTTGTTAAAAAAGTTTGAAATATCCAATAAATGTCGTTCCACTTCATGATTCTGTCCCACTTGTTGTTGATTCTTCACAAAAAAATACAGTTTTATATCGTTATGTTTGAAGCCTGAAATGTGGCAAAAGGTCGCAACGTTCAAGGGGGCCGAATACTTTCGCAAGGCACTGTATACAGAGATGACCAGTTTACAGAGGAGTATAGAGTGCAGTGATGTATCCTATAAGTTGCATTGGTGGCAAATCTGATGGCCGAATGGTAAAGAACATCTAGCCGCTTGAGAGCACTCTAAACTGCTGATCTATAAATGATGTCTCCGTAATCTAGCATGGGTAGGATGGTCATCTGAATCAGGGTTAGTTGGCAGCTGGGGGGAAAGAGGAGCGATTATGATAGAGGAAACCAAGTCTAGATTTAACTTCAGCCTGCAGCTTTGATATGTGCTGATAGAAGGGCAGTGCACTGTCTAGCCATACTCCCAAGTACTTGTATGAGGTGACCACCACAAGCTCTAAACCCTCAGAGGTAGTAATAACACCTTTGGGAAGAGGGGCATTCTTCTTACCAAACCACATGACCTTTGTTTTGGAGGTGTTCAGAACAAGGTTAAGGGTAGAGAAAGCTTATTGGACATGAAGAAAGCTTTGTTGTAAATCTAGGGAGGGGCCAGCTGAGTATAAGACTGTATCATCTACATGTAAATGGATGAGAGAGCTTCCTACTGCCTGAGCTATGTTGTTGATGTAAATTGAGAAGAGCGTGGGGCCTAGGAACGAGCCTTGTGTACTCCCTTGGTGACAGGCAGTGGCTGAGACAGCAGATTTTCTGACTTTATACACTGCAATCTTTGAGAGAAGTAGTTAGCAAACCAGACCAAAGACTTCTCAGAGACACCAATACTCCTTACCCGGCCCACAAGAATGGAATGGTCTACCGTATCAAAAGCTTTGGACAAGTCAATGAAAATAGCAGCACAATATTGCTTAGAATCAAGGGCAATGGTGACATCATTGAGGACCTTTAAGGTTGCAGTGACACATCTTTTATCTGAGTGTAAACCAGATTGCATACCTGAGAGAATACTATAGACATCAAGAAAGCCAGTCAGTTGATTATTGACAAGTTTTTACAACACTTTTGATAAACAGGGGAAAATAGTAATAGGCCTATAACATTTAGGATCAGCTTGATCTCCCCTTGAAATAAAGGAGGAACCGTGGCTGCCTTCCAAGCAATGGTAACCTCCCCAGAAAGAAGAGACAGGTTAAAAAGGTTGGAGATAGGCTTGGTGATGATAGGGGCAGCATCCTTAAAGAAGAAAGGGTCTAAACCATCTGACCCAGATGTTTTTTTGTGGGTCAAGTTTAAGGAGCTCCTTTAGCACCTCAGACTCAGTGACTGCCTGCAGGGAGAAACTTTGTAGCGGGGCAGGGGGAAAAGAGGGAGAGGCATCGAGGATAGTCACATTAGAAGGGGTAGCAGATGAGGAAATGTTGGACGGGCAAGGAGGCATGGCTGAGTCAATAGGAATCCTGACTTAATGAACTGGTAATTAAAGAGCTCAGCCATGTGCTTCTTGTCAATAACAACCACATCATCAACATTAAAGGACATGGGCAGCTGTGAGGAGGAGGTTTATTCTCCAGGTCTTTAACTGTTTTCCAGAATTTCTTGGGGTTAGACCCATAGAGAGAGAACTGCTCCTTAAAGTAACTAACTTTGGCCTTCCAGATAGCCTGAGTGCACTTATTTCTCATTTGCCTGAATGATAGCCAGTCACCCTGAGTATGTGTGTGCCGAGCCTTTCGCCAATTGCAATTCTTAAGGTGGAGTAACTCTGCAAGATCACAGTCGAAGTGACAAATCATCAGGATAGATAATAATGCGAGTAAAATAAAGGACAGAGTAGCAGCAGCAAATGATGAGTGCAAAAGTGTGTGTCAGTATGCATGTGTGTGTATATAGTCTAGTGAGTATGTGTAGGGTCAGTGCAGATAGTTTGGGCAACCATAAATGTACTATTTAGCAGTCTGGCTATTTAGCAGTCTTATGGCTTAGAAGCTGTCTCGGAGCCTGTTGGTCCAAGAGCCGATTTTTAATTTGTTAATTTTTAATCTTTATTTAACTAGGCAAGCCAGTTAAGAACAAATTCTTATTTACAATGATGTCCTAGGAACACTGGGTTAACTGCTTTATTCAGGGGCAGAACAACAGATATTTACCTTGTCAGCTCAGGGATTTGATCTAGCAATCTTTTGGTTACTGGCCCAATGCTCTAACCACTAGGCTACCTGCCGCCCCGATGCCTGGGTAGTGTTTGCTGGACAGTAGCAGAGTGAACAGTCTATGGCTTGGGTGGCTGGAAATTAGGCAAATTTTTGGGCCTTCATCTGACAACGCATGACATAGAGATCCCGGATGGCAGGAAGTTCGGCCCCAATGATGTACTGGGCTGTCCGCACCACCCTCTGTAGCGCTTTGCGGTCGAGGGCGGTGCATTTGCCATACCAAGTGGGGATGCAGCCAGTCAAGTTGCTCTCGATGGTGCAGCTGTAGAACTTGCCAAATTTGTTCAGCCTCCTGAGGGGGAAGAAGCTCTACCATGCACTCTTCAAGACTGTGCGGGTGTGTGTGGACCATGTTAAGTCCTTAGTGATGTGCATTCAATCATGGGGAAAAATGTAGCACTATACAGTTTGCCCTTCAGATGAAAAGAGTGCAAGAATCTGATTTGCATTGGATTAGATATAATGGAGACCGGATAATGTGTGCCCTCTTTCCATTGGCTTTCCTCTCATAAATGCAGATGCCAATGCTTTGGTGACATCGTTGACATTTACCTTGATTGTGTACAGTGTGATCCAATTCAATTGCGCTCTCTTCTCTTTCTCAAGCGTGAGTGTATCTCCATCCATGTGGGTCAGGCTGGTGTCCAGATTGGCAATGCCTGCTGGGAGCTCTATTGTCTGGAGCACGGGATCCAGCCAGATGGTCAGATGCCCAGTGACAAGACCATCGGAGGAGGAGACGACTCCTTCAACACCTTCTTCAGTGAGACTGGAGCTGGCAAGCATGTCCCCAGGGCTGTGTTTGTGGATCTGGAGCCCACTGTCATTGGTACGATCTCTTTGTCTTGAAACAATGATGATGACACTATGGTATCCCCTTAGTCTTGAGCCCTCAGCTTTACAGGTCTTTCTTTTTCCAGATGAGGTGCGAACTGGAACTTACCGCCAACTCTTCCATCCTGAGCAGCTGATCACTGGAAAGGAAGATGCAGCGAACAACTACGCCCGTGGGCATTACACCATCGGCAAAGAGATCATAGACTTGGTTTTGGACAGGACTCGCAAACTGGTGAGAACTTACATATGATGTTGTATTAACATACACTCTTCCCACATCTCTGAAAATCCTGAACCTTTATCCCTCCATAATGATCTGAAACACCTCTCCTCCTCTCCAGGCTGACCAGTGCACTGGCCTTCAGGGCTTCCTGGTCTTCCACAGCTTTGGAGGTGGCACCGGTTCTGGTTTCACCTCCCTGTTGATGGAACGCCTGTCTGTTGACTATGGCAAGAAGTCCAAGCTTGAGTTCTCAATCTACCCAGCTCCCCAGGTGTCCACAGCTGTTGTTGAGCCCTACAACGCCATCCTGACCACCCACACCACCCTGGAACATTCAGACTGTGCTTTCATGGTCGACAATGAGGCTATCTATGACATCTGCCGTAGGAACCTCGATATCGAGCGTCCCACCTACACTAATCTTAACAGGTTAATCAGCCAGATTGTGTCCTCCATCACTGCTTCCCTCCGATTCGATGGTGCCCTCAATGTTGATCTGACAGAGTTCCAGACCAACTTGGTGCCCTATCCCCGTATCCACTTCCCCCTGGCCACCTATGCCCCAGTGATCTCAGCAGAGAGGGCTTACCATGAGCAGCTCTCTGTGTCTGAGATCACCAATGCTTGCTTTGAGCCATGTAATCAGATGGTAAAATGTGACCCACGTCACGGCAAGTACATGGCCTGCTGTCTGCTGTATCGTGGTGATGTTGTTCCCAAAGACGTTAACGCTGCCATTGCCACCATCAAAACTAAACGCTCCATCCAGTTTGTAGACTGGTGCCCAACTGGTTTCAAGGTTGGTATCAACTACCAGCCCCCAACTGTGGTACCTGGTGGAGATCTGGCCAAGGTCCAGAGGGCAGTGTGCATGCTTAGCAACACCACTGCTATTGCAGAGGCCTGGGCCCGCCTTGACCACAAGTTTGACCTGATGTATGCCAAGCGTGCTTTCGTGCATTGGTACGTAGGTGAGGGTATGGAGGAGGGAGAGTTCTCTGAGGCCAGGGAAGACATGGCTGCCCTGGAGAAAGATTATGAGGAAGTGGGTGTCGACTCCATTGAGGGAGAGGGAGAGGAGGAGGGAGAGGAGTATTAAAGTGAAGTGACTTGATTCACCCTAGTCATATCACTAGCATGCTTATCACTGGTCAGAAGTTTACATGGCTCAGCTTTCCTTATTAGCTTTGGAAATGGCTAGAAAACACTCTCACACATCATAGATATTCATGCATTCCATTGGCACCGAAAGCTGTTAATGAAATTTGCTGTGGTTGTGTTCAGGGAATGTCATTGTGTTGCAATGGTTTTACTTTTTACGGTTTTATGTTATTTTACACTGCAGCGGTCTGTCCTCTTTTGTCTGTTATATACAATAAATTACTGGAGGAGTTTTGCTTCTTGTCTTTCTTTCTTAATGTATTTATTTGTTTTTTTCTTCACTCACTAAAACTTACCACAGTGTTTCTCAAGAAGGAATCATTTGATTGTTGCAGTGTAATAACAATGTAGGTAGTAGGTACATATTGTTAGTTGCATTCATCTGCATTCAAATATAGATTTTATTCTTCAGGCATATCTAACTGCAGCAACATTATGTTATTTTCTGGCAGCTTTACAAAATATTTTATGCAGCATCCTGAGAAATGTCACCGGAATCAAAACAATCAAGATTGAAATGAACATTTTAAAGCAGTAGAGTTGTGCATTTTTTTAATTTATTGACAACTGGTCTCCAGTGGCATAGCGCAAATTCGGGGCCCCAACGCAAGGTCCAAGCAATGGACTTAATTTTTTGTCATGGGGCGGAGAGGAAAATACAGTTTTATTGCTAATATCTTGCTATTTTAAACATTTTGCCATGAGGCTGAGAGAACATGTTGCTGTTTTAAGCTCAGGGATTCACAGCGGTCTAAGGCACTGCATCGCGGTCTAAGGCACTGCATCGCAGTGCTAGAGGTGTCCATACAGACCCTGGTTCGATCCCGGTATCACAATCGATCGTGATCAGGGGTCCCATAGCTATGCGCACAATTGGTCCAGCGTCGTCCAGGTTAAGTCAGGGTTTGGCCGGGGTTGGCCATCATTGTAAATAGGAATTTGTTCTAAACTGACCTGCCTAGTTAAACAAAAAAATGACAGCTTTGCACACGCTTGGCATTCTCTCAACCAGCTTCATGAGGTAGTCACCTGGAATGCATTTCAATTAACAGGTGTGCCTTGTTAAAAGTTAATTTGTAGAAGTTCTTTCTAATCCATTTTAGCCAATCAGTTGTGTTGTGACAAGGTAGGGATGGTATACAGATGAATTTACCCTATTTGGTAAAATGCCAAGTCCATATTATGCCAAGAACAGCTCAAATAAGCAAAGAGAAATGACAGTCCATCATTACTTTAAGACACCTCTCTTCAAGTGCAGTCGCAAAAACCATCAAGCACTATGATGAAACTGGCTCTCATGAGGACAGCCACAGGAAAGTAAGACTCAGAGTTACCTCCTAAATAAATGCTTCACAGAGGTCAAGTAACAGGCACCTCTCAACATCAACTTTTCAAATTTCTGCAAAGAAACCACTACTAAAGGACATCAATAATAAGAAGAGACTTGCTTAGGCAAAGAAACACGAGCAATGGACTTTAGACCGGTGGAAATCTGGAATTTGGTTTTGTTGAGTCTAAATTTGAGATTTTTGGTTCCAACTGCTGTGTCTTTGTGAGACGCAGAGTAGGTGAACAGATGGTACCCACCATGAAGCATGGGGGAGGACGTGTGATGGTGCTTTGCTGGTGACACTGTCAGTAATTTATTTAGAATTCAAGGCACACCTAACCAGCATGGTTACGACAGCATTCTGCAGCGATATGCCATCCCATCTGGTTTGCACTTAGTGGTACTATAATTTGTTTGTTTTTTAACAGGACAATGACCCAACACACCTCCAGGCTGTGTAAGGTCTACTTGACCAAGAAGGAGAGGGCTGCATCAGATGACCTGGCCTCCACAATCACTCAACCTCAACCCAATTGAGATGGTTTGGGATGAGTTGGACCGCAGAGTGAAGGAAAAGCAGCCAACAAGTGCTCAGCATTTGTGAACTTCATTTACTGTCCACAAATGTGTAACGGCCTTGATTGTTTAATTCTAACATTTGATTATTCAAATATGTAATACAAATCTCTATACTTATTTTTGTTTTGTTCTATAGCACTAATGCTCCAAGTGCTCAGCATATGTGAACTTCTTCAAGACTGTTGAAAAACTTTCCTCATGAAGCTGGTTGAGAGAATGCCAAGAGAGTGCAACGCTGTCATCAAGGCAAAGGGTTGCTACTTTGAAGAAATTAAAATCTAAAATATATTTTGATTTGTTTAACACTTTTTTTTGGTACTGAATTTTGATAGACCAAAGTATCAGCTATCACACCATGTAAAGGAACATAAAATGCAACTAACTGGATTTATGTAACCTCCGTCAGACACCATAAAAGGCATTTCATTTACTGTCCACAAGTGTTTAAAGGTCTTGATTGTTTCATTCTAACATTAGATTATGTAATACAAATCTCTAAACTTCTTGTTTTGTTTTATAGCACTACTTCTCCAGGGTTAATTTGGTTACCATTTGGAATGTTTTTCTACGTTAAACGTTAAAGAAAACATGATCCATTAGGTCTAGCACAGCAAATACTTCAATTATTTAAGCATATATTACAGAACAGTGAAAAAAATGTTTTCTTCACAATATTGCAGAAAAAAAGATCTTAAGGGGGTTAGCCATCAGTGACAGAGTTGAAAATCCCCAATAAAAACACAACCATTCGATCAGATATTTCAGCACTCTGACAGAGTTGTCAAAAATGTTTTTTTCTTCTTCATTCAAGTGGTATACACAGCAGCAACCTTTTTTCTCAGTTGCTTTATGACTCTAAATCCTAATTAAATGTAACATATTTGAACCAAAATGCATATTCTGTCAGGCAGATGGAGTTTACAGTTTATGGTTGTGAACTTGTGACCATGGTGATTCCAATATTGTTTGTTTAAATCTATCAAAGGTAGAGAACTTTCCAGACCATGAGTGGTCTTGTTGCATTACATGTAATGAGGACATGAATAAGGGGTCCTTGTGGTATACAGTGCCTTCAGAAAGTATTCATACTCCTTTACTTATTCCACATTGTTGTTACAGCCCGAATTAAAATTAAATAAAAATACATTCTCAACCATCTACACACAATATCCCATAATGACAAAGTGAGAACATGTGTGAGAATTTTCTGCTAATTTATTGAAAATGAAATTAAGAAATATCTCACTTACATAAGTATTCACACACCTGAGTCAATACTTTGCAGAAGCAACCTTTGCGGTGATTACATTTGAGTCTTTTTGGGTAGGTCTCTTGTCAGGATTTGGCCAGGGTTGTTCCGGTTTTTGGTCACTAGATGCCCCCATTGTGCTTTTTGACCTTATGTTTTCCCTTGATCCCCATTATTATTTGCACCTGTGCCTCGTTTTCCCCTGATTGTATTTAAACCCTTAGTTTTCCTCAGTTCTTTGCTCTGTGTTTGTATGTTAGCACCCAGCCCTAGTATTCTGTGAACTCTTGTTGATCCCGGTGGACGCTCTTGTGGAATTCTGTTTTTTTGTTCTTGTTTATTTATTTTTGAGTATCTTTTGAGGCTTTTTATGCTATACCTACCACCTTGTGGATTTACCTTTTTGTCTTGGATTACCTTTGTTCTTGTGGAATTCCTTTTGAGGTTGTGGAGTTACATGTTTTCCTGAAGGACTTCACTTTTTACTTTATTAAATACACCGTCTCAAGTACTGCTGTGTCTGCCTCATCTTCTGGGTTCTGCTGACTATTCGTGGCTCAGTTGGTTAAGTGACTGTTTCTCACTCCGGAGACCCAGGTTCGTAACCGGGTCCTGACATCTCTAAGAGCTTTGCACACCTGGATTGTACAATATATTTCCCATTATTCTTTAAAAAAATATTCAAGCTAATTGTTGATCATTGCTAGACAGCCATTTTCAATTGTTGAAATAGATTTGTCAAGCCGATTTAAGTCGTCTTGGTAAGCAACTCCAGCGTAGATTTGGCCTTGTGTTTTAGGTTATTGTCCTGCTGAAAGGTGACTTTGTCTCCCAGTGTCTGTTGGAAGCAGACTGAACCAGATTTTCCTGTAGGATTTTGCCAGTGCTGATAGCTGTTTTCTGTTTATTTTTATCAAAAAAACTCCCTAGTCCTTGCCGATGACAAGTAACATGATGCAGCCACCACCATGCTTGAAAATATGAAGAGTGGTACTCAGTGATGTGTTGGATTTGCCCCAACATAACACTTCTAATTCAAGGAGAAAAAGTAAATGTATTTATTTGAATTATGTACAGGCTTCCTTTTCACTCTGTCATTTAGGTTAGTATTGCATAGTAACTACAATGTTGTTGATCCATCCTCAGTTCTCATATCACAACCATTAAACTCTGTCACTATTATAAAATCACCATTGGCCTCATGGTGAAATCCTTGAGCAGTTTCCTTCCTCTCCAGCAGGAAGGATGCCTATATCTTTGTAGTGACTGGGTGTATTGATATACTATCCAAAGCCTAATTAATAACGTCACCATGCTCAAAGGGATATTTAGCGTCTGCTTTTACATTTTTTTAGACTAAGACCAATCGGTGCCCTTCTTTACGAGGCATTGAAAAACGTCCCTTGTCTTCGTGGTTGAATCTGTGCTTGAAATTCACTACTACCTTACAGATAATTGTATGTGTGTTGGGTACAGAGATGAGGTAGCTTTCAAAAATGTTGTTAACCACTATTATTGAACACGGAATGAGTCCATGCAACTTATTATGCATAATATGTTAAGCACATTGTTACTCCTGAACTTATAGGGGTTTGCTATAACAAAGGAGTTGAATACTTATTGACTCAATACAGTTTAGGTTGACATTAAAAATAAAAAACATGTCTAAAATAAAATACTTCCACTTTGACATTATGGGGTATTGTGTGTAGATCAGTGACACAAAATCTAAATCTAATACATTTTAAATGCAGGCTGTAACACAACAAAATGTGGAAAGGTAAAGGGGTGTGAATACTTTCTGAAGGCACTATAGTTGACCCTGCTCATTCCTGATTCTTTTAGGATATTAGACAAATCTGACAGAGTTGACCACGTATTCAGACATCTTTTTGGAATCACAGTTTTGATAGAGAAACTTTAGTCACAGAGGGCTATTGCTAGAAAACTACATAAGATTATTTTTCTGTTAAAATCCATAATTGACAGTTAGAATACTTTTTTTTTAGAATTTGAAATTGGGATCCTTTGCTCTGGAAAAAGGCATTTCCATGAATAAAGTCTACATGGAAATTAATAATATTGAAACTACTTAGAAAATTCTAAAAACAAATCTTTCCCTTATAAAATGTCCCTAAATGTACATTCTAATATCAAATAATATACCAGAATTCATTTTTTTAAACTGTAAAAAAAGTTTCGCTGCCGGACAAGGATTGTCCCGACTTTCAAGAATCCCTGAGATAATTTCCTTGAGAATTTCCTGCTATTCTTTTTTTAAATCTGAAAAATATAGCATAAAAGCAATAGCTTGTAATTTATATTTAATGAGCATTCATGAAAAAAATCATATAATCTTACCTTGGACAGCAACTGGTTTACATTAAGAAGAGGACACTTTAGTATTGAATGTGATGACAATTAGAGCTCTATTCAGTCTTGAGATAATTTTCCCTAACTTACTTGGATTTAACCTAATTCCTTTCAGTACGTACATTAGCCTTATACTTCAATCAATTCCTTTTAATGTTACAGTACTTCTACCATGACACCCTGTGGCCAAACCTCTGTGCTACTTCAGGAATGGGTTCCTTCTCTTTATTCGTGGCTAAGTAATGAAAAAACCCATAACAGTTAAATGTTGAATAGACTTTACCTTTCAATAATAAGCCATTTTTTATATATATAATATATATATAAACCACTCAACCCGTAAGGGCATGGAGGACAAAATCAAGGATGCAAGATTAGTTCGGACTCGGAACGTTATAATTTTGAGGTATAGTTGAAAATTCTTACGTCACTGAAATGTAAATACTTCCTTTTGAGGGGACACTAAATATGTTATAAAAACAAAAGTGCTGTGATGTTATTGGCAATTCAAATTAGAACAGTTAGCAAAGCAAATTAATATGTTGGAAGCTTAAAAGACAATCATTCATTGTTATGATTACATTCTAAAGAATAGTGCGTAACAAGTACACAAAAAGTACAGCATAAATTATTTGATTTTTGACTTTAATCAGTTTTTCTTAAATAAAAAAGTATGTGGGTCAAAATAAATATTATATTTTGTCACAAGTAATGCAATGCCAGAAACAAACGTTAATTTTGCCTTTGGGGGTTTCTTTTTTGTTCTATGTTGAAAAACTTTAGCAATACACGATCGTTTTTATTAAATTTGCTTTCAGTGTAACAATACAGAAAACAACTGATTTATATTGCTTGTTCTTGTTGCAGTTTGTCTCCACATTATAGGGTGGCTGTGTGTGTCTGAGTCTGCAAGTGTACAGTATGTGTCTTTATGGGTACACATGCATGCTGAGTGGATGTGTGTGTCTGAGTGATATTTACATGCATGGGTTTGTGCTGTATCATTGCAGATGGTTCGGAGTGTTCACACCACGCTTCCCTGAAGCAGTGGGCTTCTTTCTCCTGGTGTCTGTTGGCTCAGAAGATTCCACAGCAGCATCGGCACAGACGTGATTCCAGAGCTGCCCATGCTGCCACCTGTGGAGTCCTCCCTCAGTGGGCGATACTGCTTAAACCGCCTGGTTGGAAAACACAAGTTAGCTGACATTCATTGTAGAGTGAAAAAAGGGGATCCATAGTGGTCCAATAAAAAAAAGATTGCATGCCATTATTATGTGCAGTCTTTTATATAATGCACATAATAATGGCATGGGATCTTTTTTTTATTGGACCACTATGGGTCAATCATTTTTGTGGATCATAAATCAAGTATCAATTTTGAGAAACCAGGAATTGTGTGACTTTCATTGCATCATGAAAAGTTTACGGTGGTTCGAACTGTCTTTCACTCACTTGTAGGTCAAAGCGATGGCACCAACAACACAGACAAGGACCAAGACACCCAGAACCGCGGCCACAGTGCCTGCTGGGGAGGAGTTGGAGCCTGCAACCACAACACACAGTATGAGTAAGGTATGGTACAGTACACTCCGCAGATCAGTGAAATGTAATAGAAAACATTTTTTGAAGTTCATAAAGCTTTATGTACGGTTGTTCGTTAAATTTCACTCACCCACTGTCACACTGACTTTAGCACTGGCCACTGCCAGACTAGCATCATTTGTCAGGGAAACATTGATGCAGAACACTCCAGATTCATTGAAAAACTGTCGAAGTATCATCTGACAATCTGGGGAGGGTGTCACGTTGTTACAAACGGTCTCCACAGGGGTGATGCAGTCTGCGTCCGAGATAATGGTGCACACTTCATTGGGCAGGCTAAGTAAAGAGAAGGTGGAGATATGAAGTGCAGGGGATGGCAATGTTCAAAATGCTAATTTCAATAGAATGTGCACAGTTCCTTGGGTCCTGTCTCCACTGCTGGCTGGCTACTCACCTCCCCTGGCATGTGATGGTCAGGTCCACAGCATTTTGCACCACCTCAGTTGCCAGATACACCACGTTGGCCACCTGGGTGATCTCCACACTCTCAATACCCTCTGAGAAATGAGATAGATTGTGAGATCATTATCAGCAACCGTCACCTGCATTTTACATCTCAGCTGCGACTGTATTGAAAACACGTCAACAGTATCTGGACATATGTGGACTTACGGACGACATCCACTGAGGTCGAGAAGGAGCCATAGCGGTAGATCATACAGTTGTCAGTTGCTGTAAGTTCCGGAACCTGCCTTTTAGCCACAACAAGAGCCACAGCTGCAACCTCATTCACAGTCTCTACGACCTCTGCCTCTAGCGCTGCCTCGGTCTCAAGAGCAGGTCCAGCTGGCACCACCTCCACCACAGCGGCAGCCTCAGTGTCGGCAGGAACAATGACGTTAGCAGCAGGGGCCACCATCTCAGCCTGGGCCACCTGTGTTGCAGCCGCAACCTCCACTCCAGTATCGGCAACCAAGGCCTCCTCCGCCGTGGCAGCAACGGAGGCTACGACGGGGATCTCTGGGAGGACTGTGGCCATCAGGTCCACTATAGCCTCCTCTCCCTCTGCAACTGGAGCTACTGAAGCAGCGTCGATGACGGGCACACCTGCGGCCGTAGCCTGTACCACTGAGGTTTCAGCAGCTGCCTCTTCAGCTGCTGGAGCGACAGTTGTGGCTCCCTCCACAGCCAGGACAGCGGCGGGGTCCTCAACGCCTGGAGCAGCCGTGTTTTCTGCTGTGGCGTCGTTTTCTACTGCAGGGACAGCGGCATTGTCCTCTGTTGCCGAGACAACAGCTGGATCTTCTGCTGCTGGGACAGCAGTGGCATCCTCTGTCGCAGGGGCCACTGTGGCAACCACCTCGACTCCCTCTGAGGCTGTGCCTTCGGCAGTGGGTTCGGCTGCGGCATTGGCTGTGTCTGCGGGTTCGACTGCGGCATCGGCTTCGACTGCATCTGTGTCATTGGCTGCAACTGTATCTGCAGCCTCAGCCGGGGCAACATCAGAGGCGAGTAGATCCAGGGCGATGTCAGCTGGAGCTGCCTCTGGGGTAGAGACCACCACAACCATGGCAGGGGCTCTGGCCAATACTGGTTGAAAACACAAAAACAACACATTTTACTTACAACTGTTACATATGTTATATGCACTGAATATGAAATGACTTTGGTAAAGGAAATATTGTTTTTGATAAATGGATGCGCTGTAAAATAGAAAATGATGTCTCTCACCAGTGGGGTTAGCAGTGGTGGGGTCTGCAGGCGTGTCACAGCCGTTGGGGATGCTTGCCATCAGGACCACCTGAGGCCTGTAGGTGCCAGCGGTGAGGTACATGTGTGTGACCTGGCGCTCCTTGGAGATAAGGGTACCGCTGTTGTCACCAAAGTCCCAGTTAAAGGTGAC
Organism: Oncorhynchus masou masou; assembly: GCF_036934945.1. Taxonomy (NCBI): domain Eukaryota; kingdom Metazoa; phylum Chordata; class Actinopteri; order Salmoniformes; family Salmonidae; genus Oncorhynchus; species Oncorhynchus masou. Next base: position 54,182,205 of record NC_088216.1, on the reverse strand, counting down.
GTCTGAGGTGCTGAGGTACTGGCTGGGGTCATGGAGGCTGATGCTGAAGACAATGGCCCGGTTCTGGATGAAGCTCTGATCAGCCTGGTTCACATCGTTAATTTGGGTTAGCGACACCGTGAAGGGGATCTGGTCTGGGGAGGCATAAGGCAAAACATGTCAAGTTAATGTTGTGAAAGATCGTGAGAATAAATTCAAAGGATCTAAAATGATCAATTGAAGTCAAATTAGGGTTGATTGATTTGCTGTTTAAAATAAAATAATACTTTGTGCATTTAAATTTGGTAAGTGTTTCCTCTTAAACAGCTGCCCACCTGTGATGGAGAAGGTTGTGGAGGCGTAGCCCAGAGGGATGAACTTGTCCTTGCCACGGCAGTGGTAGATGACCACCTCCATGTTGTAAGAGCCTAGGGGCACATTGTCTGTGCCGATGGTGAGAGAAGAGGAGGGCCCGCCTGCCACCTGCCAGTAACGTCCTGGGATCCAAAGCAGCAGTAGTTAGAAAACACAGCAACGGCTATAAAATTTAACTGAATGGCCTGATGATCAACCCTTGAGTTGACAAAGCTCAGAGGAACAGCAGCTGCTTTACTAATCCTTTAAAACCTCTTATCAAAGGAATGATTTCCCAGTGCACACTGCGCACAGCTTGGTCAATACCAGAATGCATTGGGTTATTGTGTTGGCACTTTCTCACATCAATGTCTGTAAATGAAAGAGCTTGTTTTTACCCCATGTCGTCCACACAAACACGTAGTGGGGTTTCCTGTCTGCTGTCCCAGTGAAGGGGGTGCCATCAGGGAAAACACCACTGTACTCTCCTGAATGACCAGAGACCTGGTCGGGGTACACAGCCTGGCCCTGACGGTACTGTGTTCCTGTAGGAGAAGAGGATCACACCCAGTTTAACATAAAAGGTTAGGAACACTAGAAAAAAGATTGTAGGCCTATACGACAAAAAAAAACTGTGGGGTCGATGATATGGTATAGTGGTTGAATTTGAAAGGAAAGCTCACCATTGACAGTGCAGTTATGCACCCACACCACCTGTCCATCAGGACGTACTGTCTGGTTTGACGGAAGGCGAAGGTTGATGTTAAAGGTTGCCTTTGAGCCAGTCAGGGTGGGTGCATCGTTTTTCACATCGAATGTAACTTCGCCACCTGGTGACAGAGAGTGATAAATACATCAATAGAAAGAGGTAAACATTTTGATAGACGTTGATTGGTCTATAAAAATGTGCAGTAAAGTGAGAACACACCTGTCCAACAGTCTCTGTATCGGGAGTCCCCATCTTTCCACACTGGATACATTTGTGAGTTCCATGAGCGGTAGCGTGTGAAACGTGTTTTAGGCTCTGAAAAAAGAAAGGGTTGAAGTTTTAGGGTACTTTTTCTCTCGTTCTCCTAATTGAAACAATGTTTTTGTTGATCACACTTTGACATACAGTATCAGTCAAAAGTTTGGACACACCTACTCGTTCAAATGTTTTTCTTTATTTTGACTATTTTCTACATTGTAGAACAATAGTGAAGACATTAAAACTATGAAATAACACACATGGAATCATGTAGTAACCAAAAAAGTGTTACACAAATCAAAATATATTTTATATTTGATATTCCTCAAAGTAGCCACCCTTTGCCTTGATGACAGCTTTGCACACTCTTGGCATTCTCTCAACCAGCTTCATGAGGAATGCTTTTCCAACAGTCTTGAAGGAGTTCCCACATATACTGAGCACTTGTTGGCTGCTTTTCCTTCACTCTGCAGTCCAACTCATCCCAAATCATCTCAATTGGGTTAAGGTCGGGTGATTGTGGTGGCCAGGTCATCTGATGCATCACTCCATCCCTCTCCTTGGTAAAATATCCCTTACACAGCCTGCTGGTGTGTTTTGGGTCATTGTCCACAGACAGTGTCACCAGCAAAGCACCCCACACCATCACACCTCCTCCTCTATGCTTCAAGGTGGGAACTACACATGCGGAGATCATCCATTCACCTACTCTGCATCTCACAAAGACACGGCGGTTGGAACCAAAAATCTCAAATTTGGACTCATCATTGCTTGTGTTTCTTGGCCCAAGCAAGTCTCTTCTTTTTATTGGTAGTGGTTAGTAGTGGTTTCTTTGCAGCAATTTACATTTACATTTACATTTAAGTCATTTAGCAGACGCTCTTATCCAGAGCGACTTACAATTTGACCACAAAGGCCTGATTCACGCAGTCTCCTCTGAACAGTTGATGTTGAGATGTGTCTGTTACTTGAACTCTGTGAAGCATTTATTTGGGCTGCAATTTCTGAGGCTGGTAATGCGAATGAACTTATCCTCTGCAGCAGAGGTAACTCTGGGTCTTCCTTTCCTGTGGCGGTCCTCATGAGAGCCAGTTTCATTATAGTGTTTGATGGTTTTTGCGACTGCACTTGAAAAAACGTGTCTTAAAGTAATGATGGACTGTCATTTCTCTTTTCTTTTTTGAGCTGTTCTTGCCATAATATGGACTTGGGTCTTTTACCAAATAGGGCTATCTTCTGCATACCAACCTTACCTTGTCACAACACAACTGATTGGCTCAAATGCATTAAGGAAAGAAATTCCACAAATTAATCAAGGCACACCTGTTAAGGCACTACCTCATGAAGCAAGAATGCCAAGAGTGTGCAAAGCTGTCAACAAGGCTACTTTGAAGAATCTCAAATATAAAATATATTTTGATTTGCTTAACACTTTTTTGGTTACTACATGATTCCATATGTGCTATTTTATAGTTTTGATG